>NW_024058142.1:27500-185000 GCF_016432855.1 Salvelinus namaycush
TTTCATTGAACGTGTTAATGGATATGTATGTTTTGATTGGTCCTCTATCTGCTCTCTGTGGTTGACTTGATGCTCGCCAAACAGGCAGGTTTTAAAAGTGCCTCATTAGCTGTAAGACAGGACAGAGTGGATGAAGCTAGACTAAACCCCTGCTGATGACACAACCTTTTATTCAGCGTCTCCGTCATCTGAAACCTCTCACCTGTTTCCCTCCTATTGTCATTGGTGTTTTATCAGCACTTCACAGCCCGAGCAGGCAGAACAACTCAGCCCACTCCACAGCCCGAGCAGGCAGAACAACTCAGCCCACTCCACAGCCCGAGCAGGCAGAACAACTCAGCCCACTCCACAGCCCGAGCAGGCAGAACAACTCAGCCCACTCCACAGCCCGAGCAGGCAGAACAACTCAGCCCACTCCACAGCCCGAGCAGGCAGAACAACTCAGCCCACTTCACAGCCCGAGCAGGCAGAACAACTCAGCCCACTTCACAGCCCGAGCAGGCAGAACAACTCAGCCCACTCCACAGCCCGAGCAGACAGAACAACTCAGCCCATTCCACAGCCCGAGCAGGCAGAACAACTCAGCCCACTCCACAGCCCGAGCAGGCAGAACAACTCAGCCCACTCCAGACGCGCCGTGGTGTCTCTGCGTGTGTGAGAGAGAATCTTTCAGCGGCAGGCTGACAGCTGACATTCTCAAAAAGAGGAAGTCAGGAGGCATTTGGAAGCACAGAAAGGGAGAAGAATTATCAAGCTCGGTCCATGAAAGACGACAGGGCCTAAACAGCAGCATCAGCAGCTGGAGACTGACTGAGAATTCCCCAAGTCAGCAACTGGCTCGCTGCACAGATAGAAAACACATTGCATTCTCTCCTCCATCACCGTCAGGCTGTGCCGTTCGCTGGTGTGTCATTCCCATTTCTCTACTCGGCGCTCTCCAGAGACTGATTGTTCATATTCATGGATTCGGCCTGGGAATTTATGTACTTGAGATTGCAAAGATGCCTAAATCTCTGCCTGGACCGACACTATTCTATCCCCTAAACCAGGGGTTTAGATTCATGCAACTAGATTCAGCCACGGACCATTTTTGTCTGAACGGATGGTCGGGTGGCCAGAATATAGTTAATTTGTATAATTTGTATTTTTTGTTGTTGTTGGAATAATTGGTAACATATTTCCTAAATTAAACTCATTTTTAGCTCAAGTCCTGGTGATTTGACAGTCTTCTCTGAGCAATAAACGAACATCCATCTGCCGACCCCTGCCCGAAGATCTCTAGCTCTGAGCCATGACTAGTGTCTGGGTGGAGAGGAGGGGTATAGACCTGGCTCTGAGCACTGACTAGTGTCTGGGTGGAGAGGAGGGGTATAGACCTGGCTCTGAGCACTGTCTAGTGTCTGGGTGGAGAGGAGGGGTATAGACCTGGCTCTGAGCACTGACTAGTCTCTGGGTGGAGAGGAGGGGTATAGACCCGGCTCTGAGCACTGACTAGTCTCTGGGTGGAGAGGAGGGGTATAGACCCGGCTCTGAGCACTGACTAGTCTCTGGGTGGAGAGGAGGGGTATAGACCTGGCTCTGAGCACTGACTAGTCTCTGGGTGGAGAGGAGGGTTATAGACCCGGCTCTGAGCACTGACTAGTCTCTGGGTGGAGAGGAGGGGTATAGACCTGGCTCTGAGCACTGACTAGTGTCTTGGTGGAGAGGAGGGGTATAGACCTGGCTCTGAGCACTGACTAGTGTCTGGGTGGAGAGGAGGGGTAAATACCTGGGTTGTTTAAGTCCATACATTGTTTTGTGTTCATTTCTTTGTAACACGGACTGAACCTCTCGCCTCCTCTCGGCACGATTCTCCCTCGTCACCCTCTCCACTGCTTCACAGGTAGAGCTTTTCAAATTTGCACAAATAATGAGACACAGTTTGGTGTTGTAACTTACTGCATCCGCCTGGATCTCTCCAATCCCCCTGTGATCAGAGCAGAGCAGAACAGAGAGAGAGAGAGAGAGGCTGCTTGCTTCTCTTGTTGAGGCGTGTCAGTACACGACAAGGAGAGGCGACCGACTCCATCCATTACCTCAACCTCTCCAACACATCACAGCCCCCTGAATGATTCTGTTAGCTTCTCTCTCTGACACCTCACTGCTTTATGACGCTGTTCATCTTCTAACAGCCATGACCATCCACACACCATGTTTTTTGTCATTTCCCTCCAATTCAAACAACACTTCTATGAAATACAGGTAGGAAACTGTCTGGCTGCTTCACAGCATCAGCGGTGGATTGTTATCCGAGCTAGTTATTGTTAGACGTTGCTTCTGTATATTTCTGTGAGGGATATTGAAGCTGAGGGTGGACAGTGATGTGATGCCTACAGTAAATGCCCTGGCCTGGCCCTAGATGCCGTCTGTCAGTGGTGTAGAGGGACTGAGGAATGTTGACAAGTCCTTCTAGACCATCTCCTCACTGTGGAGGAGTAGCAGAACTACTGCAGTCAGTCATCACTGCAGCTGATGCTTCTTACTGTCTCATCTCAGAGCTGCTCTGTCTAATTTGCTGAAAGCCTGTTCTAACCATCAGCCTGTATGCTAATGTGTAGGAGGGACTCTGCAGTCATATGCCAGGTGAGAGGAGGAGAGAGAGGAAGAGAAGGTATACAGTAAGAAGGATCGAGTGAATATTTAAGGCCTGTTGTCTGGTGTCAGAGAAGGAGAGAGGGAAAGAGACTGTAGGAGGATAGGGATTGGAGGAGGAGAGGAGAGAGGGAAGATGAAGGCCTGTTGTCTGGTGTCACAGTGAAGAGAAATTGACAGAGTAATTGTGTTGTTCCAGGACCTGAGAGATCTTTACACACACACACACACACACACACACACACACACACACACACACACACACACACACACACACACACACACACGCTCACTCACACTCTCTGAGGCCCACATCCCTGTCAGAAGGCGTAAAGACAGCAGGAGCTGAAAAAAACGAACTCTCGGCAGACAAGTTGAGGCATCCTGCTAGCGCCAAGACCAGCCTGAAAACGACTGGGGATAAAGGCATACAGGCAGATTATCTATGAAGGGAAGCAGATGAAACTGCAGGGAGGGAAAGATGTCAGACGGACGGAGAGAGGAGAATGAAGGAAGGTAGAGAGATGAAGACTGAAGTGTTGCTGGCTTGTTGCTCCTAAAGATGGCGGGTGATAAATGTGAGCAATGTTCACGGATTCCCTAGCTGCACTCGGTCATCCATTGTGCTTGACTATGTTGCTAGTGCTGATGGGTAGTCCAACCATGGATGGTGGTGGACAAGGGGAGAGATGTGCTCTCTCCTTTGACCCTCTGGGTTTAAACTTTGATTCCTTTCTCTTCTCCCCTTTCTCCTCTCTCCTCCCCTATTCTCTCTCCTTTCTCTCCTATCTTCTCTCCCCTCCCCTCTTCTCTCTCTCCCCTCTTCTCTCCCCTCCCCTCTTCTCTCTCTCTCCTCTCCTCTCTCCTCTACCCTCTTCTCTCTCTCCTATCTTCTCTCTCCATTCCTCTCCACTTCTCTCCTCTCCTCCCCTCTTCTCTCTCCTTTCTCTCCTCTCCTCTCTCCTCTACCCTCTTCTCTCTCTCCTTTCTTCTCTCTCCATTCCTCTCCTCTTCTCTCTCCTTCTCTCCTATCTTCTCTCCACTTCTCTCTCCTCTCCTCTATCTTATCTCTCCTCTTCTTTTTCTCTCCTCTCTTCTCTCTCCTCTCCTCTTTTGTGTGAAAGTAAAAGTGTCAAAACTCATTGTGTGACCTTGGGAAGGACAGGGCACAGGTAGTGACATTAGCGACAGGTGGTCCTCTGGACACGTCCCTACACACCCCAACAAATGACCGCAGACTTGCAGCTCACGTGCTACACTACTCAACACTGTTTTCAGACTCAAACTATGAATATGGCCCCTTACAGTGAATGCTCTTGATATTTGTCCTCTAAAATACTTTCATATGTTGGTGATCTCTCTTCTCTCTTTTTATCTCCTTCCAGATGGTCACAAGAACAAAGAAAATATTCGTTGGAGGATTATCAGCGAACACAGTAGTTGAAGATGTGAAGCAGTATTTTGAACAGTTTGGCAAGGTAAGGCTTATTTGGAAGTGATGTCCTCTTCTTGTCCTGGGTCATTCAGGGGCTGTGTGATTTCAAGGTGATGGACTCTATCGGATCTCATCATGTCTCTAATAGAGATCTGTGGTGTGGAGGTGTACGGACTCCATTTCCTGGGATGTGTCTGATTCCTACACTGGCTCTGGAGGTGTATGGACTCATTCCCTGGGATGTGTCTGGTTCCTATACTGGCTGTGGAGGTGTATGGACTCATTTCCTGGGATGTGTCTGGTTCCTATACTGGCTGTGGAGGTGTACGGACTCATTCCCTGGGATGTGTCTGGTTCCTACACTGGCTGTGGAGGTGTACGGACTCATTCCCTGGGATGTGTCTGGTTCCTACACTGGCTGTGGAGGTGTACGGACTCATTCCCTGGGATGTGTCTGGTTTCTACACTGGCTGTGGAGGTGTACGGACTCATTCCCTGGGATGTGTCTGGTTCCTACACTGGCTGTGGAGGTGTATGGACTCATTTCCTGGGATGTGTCTGGTTCCTATACTGGCTGTGGAGGTGTATGGACTCATTTCCTGGGATGTGTCTGGTTCCTATACTGGCTGTGGAGGTGTACGGACTCATTCCCTGGGATGTGTCTGGTTCCTATACTGGCTGTGGAGGTGTATGGACTCATTTCCTGGGATGTGTCTGGTTCCTATACTGGCTGTGGAGGTGTACGGACTCATTCCCTGGGATGTGTCTGGTTCCTATACTGGCTGTGGAGGTGTATGGACTCATTTCCTGGGATGTGTCTGGTTCCTATACTGGCTGTGGAGGTGTACGGACTCATTCCCTGGGATGTGTCTGGTTCCTATACTGGCTGTGGAGGTGTACGGACTCATTTCCTGGGATGTGTCTGGTTCCTACACTGGCTGTGGAGGTGTACGGACTCATTCCCTGGGATGTGTCTGGTTCCTATACTGGCTGTGGAGGTGTATGGACTCATTTCCTGGGATGTGTCTGGTTCCTACACTGGCTGTGGAGGTGTATGGACTCATTTCCTGGGATGTGTCTGGTTCCTATACTGGCTGTGGAGGTGTACGGACTCATTCCCTGGGATGTGTCTGGTTCCTATACTGGCTGTGGAGGTGTGCGGACTCATTCCCTGGGATGTGTCTGGTTCCTACACTGGCTTGTGAGGCTGGTTGTTTAGATGAGTCTCCCCCATATCCTGCTGCTGGTACCATCAGACCTGTTTCGTCAGTTGTCAGGCATGTAGTGTGACTGATTCTATTGTCACTTCTAAAGTGTCCATTTTAGCTTCTCCTTGGCATTGTTTGAATATTCTCATAATTTTTCCAGAGATGTTGGGGACAGAGCCAGGGTTTGATTGAGTGGCCTGGATTTCCTGGCTCTCTAAGTCCTTGTTTGAATATTTAGAAAGTTCATCCTTCCTTCCTCCCTTCGTTGAAGTAGTCACTGATCCGACAGGACTGGATTTGTGAGAGCTCAAATACTGGAGCTCCTGCTTCACCTGTCCAATCGTGTTAGATCAGTGATTACTTTAAAGGTCCAGTGCAGTCAAAAACGTGACAGTTCTGTGTTTTATATATGTTTCCACACTGAGGTTGGAATAATACTGTGAAATGATTAAAATTATGATAATTCCCTTTTAGTGTCAGAGCTGTTTGAAAAGACGCCTGAAATGTCAGGCTGTTCTGGTGGGATGGAATGTTGGCAAATTAGTTAATAGACCAATAAGAAAGATAGTTTCCAACCTCTCTGCCAATAAAGGCTAGTTTTCAGTTTTTTCCTCCCCACTCCGACAGTCGTAGCAAAATTCTTGCTTGAGGAATGTCTCTTTGCTAAGAAGCTATTTTTCTTTATTTTTGACCATTTGAATTGAAAAAATCACAGTAAAGTTCTTATTTGTTACCCAGAAGGGATTTGATATTGAGATAAAGACGGCTGCATTGGACCTTTCAGGAACGGGCCACATGGCTCCTGTCCTGGAAACCTCTCGAGCTCTCCTGGGTTAGAGGAGGCCCAATCAGACTGACTGACAGAGAGGGGCTGGATCCTGGCCCCATACCCCTCCTTCCCCGGGTCACCACACTGAACCCATGGCCGCAGGGCACCATCTGTCTGCCCGCACTATTGCACCCTCTGTGTGTGTGTGTGTGTGTGTGTGTGTGTGTGTGTGTGTGTGTGTGTGTGTGTGTGTGTGTGTGTGTGTGTGTGTGTGTGTGTGTGTGTGTGTGTGTGTGTGTGTGTGTGTGTGTGTGTGTCAGTGAGGAGTCCATCTGAGTGAATAAACCAGTTAATTAGCCAGTGTCCTCTCAGAGAAATGAGAGCACACCTGTACCAAGCACAGCAGCTGTGTTTTGGAGGGAAGAAGTCAGAAGTGGAGGGATGAGAGGGAGGTGGGGGCTGGAAGTGAGTTGTCTGAAATGTTAACTCTGGGAATCCATTTGCAACCTGCTCTTGATGACTCCCATGTCAGCACTACTGATACTGTGTGTGTGTCCGCGTGCGCATCCACATGTGTGTTTATCAATGTCTGAGTGTGTGTTTGTGTGTGTTTTGTTTGGTGTGGATCCAGAATTAGCCAATTAGCAGAGTTCTGTTGGCTGTGTGTGTGTGTGCTTCATAGGGGTAGGAAGCAGGTGGCGTGGCGCACCAGGGTCATAGGATCTGTCTCCTCACAGACTGCTCTCCCAGACCGAGCAGGCTGGTGTGTGTGTGTGTACGTACTACTATGACAGAGTGCTCTACAGAAGAGAGGCCTTTCCTCCCTGTTCAATGCGTCAGCCCCAAAGTGCATCTTAAGCAGAGCTGTGATGGCCCAGGAGCCCTAGGCCACAGGAAGCTACATGTACTGAATGAGTGTTTAAATGGACCAGGGACACTGCCACCTCTGTTGGCATACAGCCGTCTACCCTTCAGTGCTACACTATGTATTGTCTTAATACAGACCAGAGTGACTGTCTTTTGGGATATTATTTGCATATGGTAGTAATTCATCTCTTTTCTCCGTCCTCCAAGAGTAGTGCTTTATCAGATAGCTATACCCAGTGTTATAAACATAATGCCGTTTTCACACAGTCTTGACAAAGTGAACAATTCTCTCAGGAGTTTTACAGTTGGGACTAAACAACATGGGGACGGCACAACGAGATGATTCATCTTCATGATTATGCAATGGGGCACTCTTAACCTCAACCCACTTCATGGCGTAATCTTCCAAATTAGCAGAAAAATGGGAGCCCAGTCAATCCCCCTCCCCTTTCCTCTCTCCTGCCTTGTTAACACCCAGAGCAGGCTAATTAGCCAGGGTTGCTAATGCTTAGTCATACGTTTGTTATAATCGGCTTGGAGTTTGTCTCAAAACAAAGTGCACTTATCTGGCTGAGCTGCAACAACTCCTGCATTGGTTGTTGACCCCTCTCTGACCTCACCTTTCACCTGTCATCAGAGATACTGTACCTGGACATTACATTGAGTCAAACTCAGTGTTTAGTTCATTTAGTCTGTCATGAACAACAGCCTTAACTATTATTTGTGGTTATATGATGTTTTATCTTGATGTACTGTTCTAATGTGTGAAAACCTGACTTTATAGAAATGGAAAAATACTATTCAAATCTAAAATAACCTAAATCCAGCTAGAATTCAGTCTGACTTTTACCTCCGCCGCAAAAGCATTCTCTGCACAGTACAGCAGAGCCACGAAAGCTAAACAGTGAGATAAAAGGTAACATTTACTGAGGGATGAAAGAGGGATGTAGACTAGAGGTCGACCGATTTAATTGGAATGGCCGATTTCAAGTTTTCATAACAATCAGAAATAGTTAAATTTGGACGCCAAATTATTTATTTTTTTACACCTTTATTTAACTATGCAAGTCAGTTAAGAACACATTCTTATTTTCAATGATGGCCTAGAAACGGTGGGTTTAACTGCCTTGTTCAGGGGCAGAACGACAGATTTTTACCTCGTCAGCTCAGGGATTCAATCTTGCAACCTTACGGTTAACTAGTCCAACGCTCTAACCACTTGCCTCACGAGGAGCCCGCCTGTTACGCGAATGCAGTAAGAAGCCAAGGTAAGTTGCTAGCTAGCATTAAACTTACCTTATAAAAAACAATCAATCAATCAATCATAATCACTAGTTATAACTACACATGGTTGATGATATTACTAGTTTATCTAGCGTGTCCTGCGTTGCATATAATCGATGCAGTGCGCATTCGCGAAAAAGGACTGTCATTGCTCCAACGTGTACCTAACCATAAACATCAATGCCTTTCTTAAACTCAACACACAGAAGTATATATTTTTAAACCTGCATATTTAGCTAAAAGAAATCCAGGTTAGCAGGCAATATTAACCAGATGAAATTGTGTCACTTCTCTTGCGTTCATTGCACGCAGAGTCAGGGTATATGCAACAGTTTGGGCCGCCTGGCTCCTTGCGAACTAATTTGCCAGAATTTTACGTAATTATGACATAACATTGAAAGTTGTGCAATGTAACTGGAATATTTAGACTTATGGATGCCACCCGTTAGACAAAATACGTAACGGTTCCGTATTTCACTGAAATAATAAACATTTTGTTTTCGAGATGATAGTTTCCGGATTCGACCATATTAATGACCTAAGGCTCGTATTTCTGTGTGTTAATATGTTATAATTAAGTCTATGATTTGATAGAGCAGTCTGACGGTAGGGACCAGCAGGCTCGTAAGCATTCATTCAAGCATTGCGCCATTGTGCTGGACTATGTTGCTAGTGCTGATGGGTAGTCCAACCATGGATGGTGGTGGACAAGGGGAGAGATGTGCTCTCTCTCGTGCGTTTTGCCAGCAGCTCTTCACTGTGCTTCAAACATTGCGCTGTTTATGACTTCAAGCCTATCAACTCCCGAGATTAGGCTGGTGTAACCGATGTGAAATGGCTAGCTAGTTAGCGGGGTGTGCGCTAATAGCGTTTCAAACGTCACTCGCTCTGAGACTTGGAGTAGTTGTTCCTCTTGCTCTGCATGGGTAACGCTGCTTCGAGGGTGGCTGTTGTCGATGTGTTCCTGGTTCGAGCCCAGGTAGTGGCGAGGAGAGGGATGGAAGCTATACTGTTACACTGGCAATACTAAAGTGCCTATAAGAACATCCAATAGTCAAAGGTATATGAAATACAAATCGTATAGAGAGAAATAGTCCTATAATTCCTATAATAACTACAACCTAAAACTTCTTACCTGGGAATATTGAAGACTCATGTTAAAAGGAACCACCAGCTTTCATATGTTCTCATGTTCTGAGCAAGGAACTTAAACGTTAGCTTTCTTACATGGCACATATTGCACTTTTACTTTCTTCTCCAACACTTTGTTTTTGCATTATTTATACCAAATTGAACATGTTTCATTATTTATTTCAGGCTAAATTGATTTTATTGATGTATTGTATTAAGTTAAGATAAGTGTTCATTCAGTATTGTTGTAATTGTCATTATTAAAAATACATTAAAAAAATAGTCAGATTAATCGGTATCGGCTTTTTTTGGTCCTCCAATAATCGGTATCGGCGTTGAAAAATCATAATCGGTCGACCTCTAATGTAGACTCCTCATCTCCAGGGGTTACTGAGGGATGAAAGAGGGATGTAGACTCCTCATCTCCAGGGGTTACTGAGGGATGAAAGAGGGATGTAGACTCCTCGTCTCCAGGGGTTACTGAGGGATGAAAGAGGGATGTAGACTCCTCATCTCCAGGGGTTATTGAGGGATGAAAGAGGGATGTCGTCTCATCTCCAGGGGTTACTGAGGGATGAAAGAGGGATGTAGACTCCTCATCTCCAGGGGTTACTGAGGGATGAAACCCCTCTGTGTAATCACAGTGAAGCTGAAGCTGTACTGATTGGATCCTTGTTCTTCTTCTACAGATGAATAGAAGGCAGAGGGCACAGACCAAAGACAACGTCCTCACACGCCTTACACTGCCCAGGAAGGATTTGAAATGAATATATATTCAATTGGGCATTTTCATTTTTTGTCATAATAGTAATGATTTCTTTCAACTACATTTATTTGTGGGATTGTGTTGATTCTGTCTCTTGGAGGTGACAATGTCTTTGCTTCATCTACCTCACAGTCCCACAGTGTATCACCTTCCCTCCTTACCCGTACCTCGCTTAACCTAACCTGTTCGCAGCTTTAATGAAGGCTTCTAGCCTACCTCACAGCCCCATAGTGGAGGCCTAGCAGCCTTTGTACTTAACCTGTTCACCACCTCCTCCACTGGGCCACATGCCAGCCTGACAACAGTTTGTTGTTTAGTCCAGGGCCTCCTACAGAACCAGGCTGTGAATACCATTGTGGATTTGCCTCTAATACAAGGTTAATATGTCTTATGTGACTGGTTCCCAGCACCAAGGAACTGCTGCTTTGTTAGCTGCTAGCTCCTCTATCAGTTTACTGTGTAAATGATGTGTAAAGCAGAGTTGTTTCTTACCCTACTGACTCCTCCTCCGCTCTGTTCCACTGTGCGGTTGCAGGGCTGCTCTGTGGTTTTAATCCTTGTGAAATCACCGATGATTACGGCTTGAGCCTCAAGAATAGAATGAAGAGAGAGAGAGAGAGAGAGATAGCTAAGGGAACCTGCTTTTTTGCCAGAGAGAGAAAGAGAGCGAACAAGACAAATTATTTCATATTCTCTGTGACCTTTGCTTGCTGTGCGTATTGGTAGTGTTTCCTGCAGTCAAGGGGGAAGATTTTTTAAAAGCCTACTTGGAAATAGGAAGTTATACTGCTGCCTCTTGGCGATGTTTTCTATTCTAATTCAGGTCCTTTTTCTTGCCTGCGAGTGTGGTTCAGCCTATAGAGCTTCTCGGAGTCTATGTGCCATTCAGAGGGTGGGCACTCCAACTCAATTGTATCCCAGCTCTTAGGGGCAATGTCCTCCTAAATGTCAAACCCTAAGAGTCTATCTATGGGTAGTGCATATGTGGCTCTGGTCAACGGTAGTGCACTATAAAGGGAATAGGGGGTTCCATGATTTTCATCAGATAATTCGCCTTTCAATTAAATAGCCCTGACTAATGGCTTTCTCCTGAACGTCCCTGAGCTCTGAGGTTATTTATCGGGTGAGGGGGCTGGACTGCAGGTCTGCAGGTATTATGGATGTCATCAGGTTTGGGTCCCTCATGGTTTGTTATCAGCAATGATGAAATTCACCAAATAGTCAAATTCACCACCTATCCACAAAAGTAATGCACTCTTGTTATTTGATATACTAACGCATAGATCCCCTGGTCAGTGGGTTTCATGGTCCCACAGTCCTCACTATATTGTTTGGCATCCATGTAAGGCTGTAGCCCAGTAAATCCTTCTAGAACATTTCCCCTAGGGTAAGACGGGATTGCCTCAGAACTAAGTCATTGGGTCATTGGTATAAAGCACCTGTAGGCCCTCTGTTCTACTCAAAGACCCAAGCTGTTTAAAGAAGATTGAGTGTGATTGAGTGTAATTGAATAGATTGCTGGCACCCGCTCACTTGACTGAATCTCATATAGATAGCAGGTGACAATCTTTGGTGATTGGTGGGGAATGTGGAGTGAAGGAAGAGGTGGGGGTGTAGGGATTGGGAATAAGGAGGTCGGCTGTTTGAAGCACACAAGGTAAAGCATTCTCTGCTCTGAGATTGCCCACATTTTGAAGATTTTGTCAAAGGGATCTGCCAGAGTTTTGGATGAGCTCAACTTATCCGGCTTCCGCAGTGAGTCTCTTCCTGTCAGATAGCATTGGCTGGAATCGTCTGTCTCACAGCTCCCTGAAGGAGAGAACAGATTACGATCGGCTCAGGCATGAAGTGTGCCAATTAAATGAGACGAGGCTCTATTAGGATTTAAAGAAACGGGGTTCTTCCTCAGAATGGAACGCGGCCATGGCATTTCCTCCTATCCGCCAACACCACACCAAGCCCTACCGAGACGGGCCCGGACTCCTAATAACCTTCCACTCGGGGGCCTATACCTGTGATCTTCAACCAGGGGAAGGAAGCTTCAAGACATCCAGGCTGAAATAAGCCTTCCCTGCCAAGGCTGCTCTGAACACCCGCAACGCCTGGGACATTGTCTTTCTCTGCTGCTGGGAGCCGGCGGCAAGGAACTGCAGGTGGCTGGTTGTCTAGCGAAGCTGCAGAGAACCATTCAGTAAACACTGGCTTGAGTGACGGGCTCCATCTCAGGCTCCACTCGACCTCCAAAGTTGAGGCGAAACGTGATTATGGTGTCGTATTTCAAGCTATGGTGAGCAGTGACCTTAAGAGTTGAGCATTCTGTTTCTCTCCTATGGTTGTGTATTTTACAGTTAGGATCGGACTACGACTGTACAGAGATACCTGTGGTCGCCTCGAGTGGAGTAGCTAAGTAAAAATCTATATTTGAATGCTCAGCGTGAAAACAGACAAGACAAAAGGGAAAAGATGAAATGAAAATCATCACACTAGGTTTCTTAAGACTAACACCCCCACCTCCCCTCAACATACACACAATCTGATTGTACAACCGCAACAGCATGAATAGTACACACTGGCAGCCTGTGACAGCTCATTTAAAAAAATTAAAAAACCCCACGTCTCCCATTGGGATAACTGCCACCCACTCAAAACACTTTGAAAACACACCGTAAATGGCCTTGTTTTTTTCCCTTCTCCCCTCCTCCCTACATCCCTCCCTGCTAGGTAGGGCTTGTTTTTTTCCCTTCTCCCCTCCTTCCCTCCCTACATCCCTCCCTGCTAGGTAGGGCTTGTTTTTGTCTGTAGCTTGATGCAAAGGCTTAATGAAGCCTCAAAGGTATTGAACATCATATACAATTACTGTGCTTACACAGCGGACAAAGAGTGTATAACACACACTTACTCACCCGGTGCAGCGCAGTGTGATGCTTCTACAGAGCCCCAGCATTGGAACAGCTCCAGCACAGTCACGACTGACGTGTCAGACTAAGAGACAAGATGAATATTTGGAGGAGAAGTTCACCATGAAACACTCACTGTCAACACCTTCTCTTTAGCCAGGTATAAGTAATGTTAACAACAACAGTGCTGGTCTGTTTTAATATGTCATCATCTGGATTGGAGGACTGTGTGTGTAGCAGTGACAGAAGGCTAGTCCAAAGTCATAAAGATGCGTTATTAAAGGTTTTGTGTCATTTCAGCCAGTAGTTTTGAAAGTTGCACTCACTAAAAAAAGTGTCCCCAAAAATTGTGCCCAATTGTGTGCAAATTCTTCCATTTCGTATGACATATGTCCTGCAAAAAACATAATAATAAATAAATAAAAATGTTCCTGCAATTCGTATGATATGCTCCGAATTCCAATTCATACAATATGTTACGAAATAAATTTGCTAGTGCTTATTATACCGTTCAATCTCTTTAAGGAACCAGAATGTGCGAACTGGTCCATTGCTCTCCCTCACTGAATCTAGTCTCATCTCTGCTTTCCATTCTTGATATACCCAGAGACTGTCATCCATAAATAGTTTGAGTCAGTGTAATTGAGATATTGTGGATAGAGAGATTGCTGCATAGATTAAATTATGACATACTGCAGATGTATACAGGCTGCTAGATATATAGTAGATTAGACAACTTGGAAGCACAAGCGCACACACACTTTGGTCTGCTGCTCCTGTACGTGCTGTATGTAAATGTATTTTGGTGAGCTCTCCTCTTAGTTGCTGTTCTCCCCATAGGAGTCAAGTGCATGAGGAAAGGGGTGAAGGACTCGCAGACTGGTGCACTAATTAACTGAAATGCCAACACATTACCTGGGTTTTAATGAACTTTCAAAACCAGAGCCCACTCCAAGGGGTGCCACTGCCGGGCAAAACAGTGCTGCCACAGTGCTGGCCGTCAGAGTGGAGCTTTAAGGTGCAGCATACACAATGGGGAACGAACACTCAGGCTCCTACTCCCGCTGCTCTGAGGAGAATCTTCCTGGGGTGGAGTGTAGAAGAGAAGCAAGGGCGACTACGACAACCGTTGGCCCTCTGTGTTATGTCTGGGTCTGGGAACAAAGTGATGTAGTGAACACAGGACTAACACGACCAGGGGGGGCTCTGACTGGCCACAATGCCACGTCATTGTCACACACACAGCCAATCCACATCAGCCTCTTTGTGTTAATGCACATTCATAGGTAAACAATAAAATGGCAGGAAATGTAAAGGCCAGTTATTTCTGTTGCTACACCAATTAATGCAACAAAGACTTTGTATTGACATCAAATTACATCACACACGTGTTCTTTTTTGGAAACGTATAATAGCAACTGTAGAGCAAATACTACTGTGTATCGAATGAAGATTTTTCACCCCTCTTTAAATGGAAATTTGTACATAAACAAGGTAAAACAGAAATGTAATTAGCTGCCTCTATCCCCTTCTGCTATGTAATGAAAGGAGTGTGATAGAACACAGAATTCTACTTGCTCAGGCTATCCACCTCTGTTCAGTTATGAGCCAAGGAGCAGGCTTCTCCACCTCAGTACTGGCTCTGCCCCCAGATACACCCCATTTAGACTTGATATGAAGAGATATCCACTGTCTATTAATACCACCATTATTTACAGAAGATTATCTTTGCTCTTTAAAAAGGAGGATGTGGCCCATTCATCCTCCTGTTATCATAGAGGTTCAGAATAAATATCACTTTCTGTATGTTCTCTCATTGTTTTCTCTTTTTGTTTTCTTATTGTTTCCCATTCTGCCATCTTGTAATTAACAATACAAAACGATACTGATGCTACAGCGCCTCAGAATGTCACCCTGATTTGTCATGCTATTGCCTTTTAAATCCAGAAACATAAAAGACAGATTGCAAGTTTACACAACAGGATTCTCGTGTTGATCAACCTGTCTCTCTGGTGTTCCTCGGGAAACAAACCTCAATGAAAGAGTGAATAATTAAACGGGAGGATGAAAAAGGAGTAGAAGAAAAAATGCCTGACAAGCTTTCTAATTTCCCCCAACAGCAGGTGGTTGTCATCCATCTGAGAGTAGTTACAGACAGCTGGCGATACTCCACTCCAAAGAGAGAGAGTGTGTGTGTGTGTTGGGAGAACAGGTTGGCAGGAGTGCTGGTGGTCTCTGCACAGTGTCACTCTCTCACCCCCCTAATGATCACACATTGCTGCTCTGCCCTCTGAGGTTGGCACTGCCCACATGTGTTTGACCTTTGACCCCCAGCCTGATGGCTATCACTCAGAAGCCCCTGGCTTAGTGGAGTACCTCTGCCTGCCTGACAGTTATAAAAGATGACTGCTCAGAACAGAATGAAGATCACTCGGGCTTTTGTAATCCTTTGTAATCCTCTGTCGTCTCTGCCTTATGGCAAAGTGTGTTGTCTTAACTCGGATACAGCGACTGAGGGACTAGCGTAAAGTCTGAGAAACACCACCTGTTACAATGGGAAAAGTGTGACTAGATATAAAGGCAGGTTAACTGTAAACATTATGGACATGCAGTAAGACTACCTACATTGAGACTAAATAAATAAAGATAAATTGCCCCTGCATCTCCTCCTCTCCAGACCTTTCATGTCTTTTAGGCCCATGACTGTCTTCCTCTATGTCCACCCTATGGAACGACAGAGCTCTGTAGACAAACCAGCACCAGTCCATCGTTCTGTGTACATGTGTCTGTGGGGTAAAAACAACATCGACACTAAGAGTGTCTGAACAGCGACTAAATTATTCACAGCAGGAGGTGGCTGAGAACAAAGCAAAAGGCCCTTTCATTTCCCTCAACTCCCAACCTCTCCCCTCACCCCCCACCTCTCCCCTCTCCCCCAACCTCTCCCCTCAACCCCCACCTCTCCCCTCTCCCCCAGCCTCTCCCCTCACCCCCCATCTCTCCCCCCACCTCTCCCCTCCCCTCTCCCCCAACCTCTCCCCTCACCCGCCATCTCTCCCCTCACCCCCCAGCCTAGGAGGCAGGGGGACCCCTTAAGAAGACGCACACAGACAGGGGGAACCCTTTAGAAGATGCACACAGGCAGGGGGAACCCTTTAGCAGACGTGCACAGGCAGGGTTAACCCTTTAGAAGACGCACACAGGCAGGGTTAACCCTTTAGAAGACGCACACAGGCAGGGGGAACCCTTTAGAAGACGCACATAGGCAGGGGGAACCCTTTAGAAGATGCACACAGGCAGGGGTAACCCTTGAGAAGACGCACACAGGCAGGGGTAACCCTTTAGAAGATGCACACAGGCAGGGGGAACCCTTTAGCAGACGCACACAGGCAGGGGTAACCCTTTAGAAGATGCACACAGGCAGGGGGAACCCTTTAGAAGATGCACACAGGCAGGGGGAACCCTTTAGAAGATGCACACAGGCAGGGGGAACCCTTTAGAAGACGCACACAGGCAGGGGGAACCCTTTAGAAGACGCACACAGGCAGGGGGAACCCTTGAGAAGACGCACACAGGCAGGGTTAACCCTTTAGAAGATGCACACAGGCAGGGGGAACCCTTTAGAAGATGCACACAGGCAGGGGGAACCCTTTAGAAGATGCACACAGGCAGGGGGAACCCTTTAGAAGATGCACACAGGCAGGGGGAACCCTTTAGAAGATGCACACAGGCAGGGGGAACCCTTTAGAAGATGCACACAGGCAGGGGGAACCCTTTAGAAGACGCACACAGGCAGGGGGAACCCTTTAGAAGACGCACATGGTCTTCAGGCTGGTCAATAGACTGGCTCACAAATCCAATCTTGAATAATTACAGTAATGAAATGATGATAGAGGGCTGGAACGATGGGCTCATCACTTCTTCTCAACTTCTTGCAACTTTGCCCTCTACTCCATTTGTAGTATCTTACAAAAATGTTTTTAAGCTGAAATTATTTTCCTAAAACATCCCTCGGGCAGGCCACCTTGGAAACAGCCATTGCAACTTCACTCTCTTTTGACCCGTGATTTGTAAGCCCTCCTCTTCTCAACCCTCGCTCTCTTTTTGTCTGTTTGGGCCTCTCTAGCCAGAATAGTTTGTGTTCTCTTGGGACTGGTTCAGCCAAGAAGATCTGTATGACTGGAACTTATCACCACCACCACATCCCCCATTATCATTTGAATCGATTCTACTAAAAGGCCCTAATGCATTTAGCTCTGTAACCACTGCACAGCTCATTTTGTTTTACAAGTTCTCTGATAATCACAAGCCGCTGGTAATTATCCTATTGAGTGAGCCCCCACTCTTTTCCTTGTGCGTGTGTGTAACCTTTGTGTGCATAGCATGTGCATGAGCATATCCAATTGTGTGTGTGCTTGTGTTCTACACAATGTTATGCTCCAAGGCCAGTGTGGAGCAAATTGTTTCTCTAATTTGCCAAATGCTTTGAATCTCCTCATCCTCCTGCTGTTGGGAAATGGCTCTTTAATAATAAGGGCCAATTAGGTTAAAAAAGCTTTGCTACTTCCCCTGATGTGGCCAAAGCTTCATGTTTTCTCCCATTTATACCAAACTGGTATTTCCCTTTGTAAAAAAAACTAATTTTTTCCCTCGCAGTTTTCAGTCCAAGTCCAAGATACGTATGCAGTTCTCCAGTTGGAGCTTAAACCTTACTAAACAGATTTCACTTTGGTTGTGTAGCACAAGAGATGCCTTTCTCCCCTCACGTTTTGTCTCTTGTGGTGTGCAATGTGCATCATCCTGTTTAACAGAGTGTATGAGGAGGTCAATTGGGGAGTTTTTTTTCTTGGCCAGGAATGTGACTTTGGCCCATGTTGTTTGTGAGCTGTGTTAAATGAGGCTGAGAGAAAGAGAGCAGGGCCTGGTGCTCACACCATGTTGTTTGTGAGCTGTGTTAAATGAGGCTGAGAGAGAGAGAGAGCAGGGCCTGGTGCTCACACCATGGTGTTTGTGAGCTGTGTTAAATGAGGCTGAGAGAGAGAGAGCAGGGCCTGGTGCTCACACCATGTTGTTTGTGAGCTGTGTTAAATGAGGCTGAGAGAGAGAGCAGGGCCTGGTGCTCACACCATGTTGTTTGTGAGCTGTGTTAAATGAGGCTGAGAGAAAGAGAGCAGGGCCTGGTGCTCACCATGTTTGTGAGCTGTGTTAAATGAGGCTGAGAGAGAGCAGGGCCTGGTGCTCACACCATGTTGTTTGTGAGCTGTGTTAAATGAGGCTGAGAGAGAGAGAGAGAGAGAGAGCAGGGCCTGGTGCTCACACCATGTTGTTTGTGAGCTGTGTTAAATGAGGCTGAGAGCGAGAGAGCAGGGCCTGGTGCTCACACCATGTTTGTGAGCTGTGTTAAATGAGGCTGAGAGAAAGAGAGCAGGGCCTGGTGCTCACACCATGGTGTTTGTGAGCTGTGTTAAATTAGGCTGAGAGAGAGAGAGAGCAGGGCCTGGTGCTCACACCATGTTGTTTGTGAGCTGTGTTAAATGAGGCTGAGAGAGAGAGAGCAGGGCCTGGTGCTCACACCATGTTGTTCGTGAGCTGTGTTAAATGAGGCTGAGAGAAAGAGAGCAGGGCCTGGTGCTCACACCATGTTTGTGAGCTGTGTTAAATGAGGCTGAGAGAGAGCAGGGCCTGGTGCTCACACCATGTTGTTTGTGAGCTGTGTTAAATGAGGCTGAGAGAGAGAGAGAGAGAGAGCAGGGCCTGGTGCTCACACCATGTTGTTTGTGAGCTGTGTTAAATGAGGCTGAGAGCGAGAGAGCAGGGCCTGGTGCTCACACCATGTTTGTGAGCTGTGTTAAATGAGGCTGAGAGAAAGAGAGCAGGGCCTGGTGCTCACACCATGGTGTTTGTGAGCTGTGTTAAATTAGGCTGAGAGAGAGAGAGAGCAGGGCCTGGTGCTCACACCATGTTGTTTGTGAGCTGTGTTAAATGAGGCTGAGAGAGAGAGAGCAGGGCCTGGTGCTCACACCATGTTGTTTGTGAGCTGTGTTAAATGAGGCTGAGAGAAAGAGAGCAGGGCCTGGTGCTCACACCATGTTGTTTGTGAGCTGTGTTAAATGAGGCAGAGAGAGAGAGCAGGGCCTGGTGCTCACACCATGTTGTTTGTGAGCTGTGTTAAATGAGGCTGAGAGAAAGAGAGCAGGGCCTGGTGCTCACACCATGGTGTTTGTGAGCTGTGTTAAATGAGGCTGAGAGAGAGAGAGAGCAGTGCCTGGTGCTCACACCATGGTGTTTGTGAGCTGTGTTAAATGAGGCTGAGAGAGAGAGAGAGCAGGGCCTGGTGCTCACACCATGGTGTTTGTGAGCTGTGTTAAATGAGGCTGAGAGAGAGAGAGCAGGGCCTGGTGCTCACACCATGTTGTTTGTGAGCTGTGTTAAATGAGGCTGAGAGAAAGAGAGAGCAGGGCCTGGTGCTCACACCATGGTGTTTGTGAGCTGTGTTAAATGAGGCTGAGAGAGAGAGAGAGCAGGGCCTGGTGCTCTCACCATGGTGTTTGTGAGCTGTGTTAAATGAGGCTGAGAGAAAGAGAGCAGGGCCTGGTGCTCACACCATGTTGTTTGTGAGCTGTGTTAAATGAGGCTGAGAGAAAGAGAGCAGGGCCTGGTGCTCACACCATGTTGTTTGTGAGCTGTGTTAAATGAGGCTGAGAGAGAGAGAGAGAGAGAGAGCAGGGCCTGGTGCTCACACCATGTTGTTTGTGAGCTGTGTTAAATGAGGCTGAGAGAAAGAGAGCAGGGCCTGGTGCTCACACCATGGTGTTTGTGAGCTGTGTTAAATGAGGCTGAGAGAGAGAGAGAGAGCAGGGCCTGGTGCTCACACCATGGTGTTTGTGAGCTGTGTTAAATGAGGCTGAGAGAGAGAGAGAGAGAGCAGGGCCTGGTGCTCACATCAGGCTGGTCACTAGAAGCACGTAGATTTCAGACATTTGAAAAGGTCCGCGGGACATCGATATATGCTGTACTCAGCGCTCGCTAAAAAAATATAAAAAGCTATGCCACAGCAGTGGGCTCGAACTCATAACGCTCAGAGCCAGAACACGCTGCTTAGACCAGGGGTTCCCAAACTTTCTTCCTCGGGCCCCCCTTCCAGCATTGGGGAACATCCCGGGTCCCCCCTGCGCGTGCACTTGCGCCAGGTCTATTTATATGCGCCCAAGCACTGTTGATGACACAAACTGTTCACACCCCTCTTGTTGGTGGAGATAATTTTGCAGGTTTAAAGCTTATTTCCTGCAATTCTACACATTTTGTCATGGGGTGCAGGGAACATTTTGCAGTTTTAAAGCACATTTTCTTGCAATTCTATACGTTTTGCGACATCTAATATGTATTCATGTGATATTTGAGTGACATAAAAATTACAGTATCTATGTGCTGAAAAACTAAATAAAACATTAGCAGACATGGCCTTGTTGATCTGGACATTTCTGACAAGTTATAAATAGCTCTTTAATTTCTCTAGGGTAGGGGGCAGCATTCGGAATTTTGGATGAAAAACATGCAAAAATTAAACTGCCAGCTACTCATCCCCAGAATATAAGATATGCATATTATTAGTAAATTTGGATAGAAAACACTCTGACGTTTCTAAAACTGTTTGAATAATGCCTGTGAGTATAACATAACTTATTTAGCAGGCGAAACCCCGAGGACAAACCATTCAGATATTTTTTTTTTGAGGTCACTCTCTTTTCAATGAGCTTTCATTGGGAAACCAGATTTCTAATGGACCTGCTTGCAGTTCCTACCGCTTCCACTGGATGTCAACAGTCTTGAGAAATTGGTTGAGGTTATTCCTTTGTGTAATGAAGAAGTATGGCCATCTTGAACGAGAGTCACTCGACGTGTCCTGTTTGTTAGAGGCGCGATACCAGAAAGCATGCTACAGTTGGTTTAACTCCTGTATTGAACACAGATCATCCCGTCTTCAATTTTATCGATTATTAACGTTAAAAAATACCTAAAGTTGTATTACAAAAGTAGTTTGACATTTTTTGGCAAAGTTTACAGGTAACCTTTGAGATATTTTGTAGTGATGTTTGAGCAAGTTGGAACCGGTGTTTTTCTGGATCAAACGCGCCAAATAAATGGACATTTTGGATATATATCGACGGAATTAATCGAACAAAAGGACCATTTGTGATGTATATGGGACCTATTGGAGTGCCAACAACAGAAGCTCGTCAAAGGTAAGGCATGAATTATATATTTTTTGTGTCGCGCCTGCAGGGTTGAAATATGCTTATCTCTCTTTGTTTACAATGGTGCTATAATCAGATAATAGCATCGTTTGCTTTCGCCGAAAAGCCTATTTGAATTCTGACATGTTGGCTGGATTCACAACCAGTGTAGCTTTAATTTGATATCTTTCATGTGTGATTTAATGAAAGTTTGATTTTTATAGTAATTGTTATAGTAATTAATTTGAATTTGGCGCTCTGCATTTTCTCAGGCTTTTTGCCAAGTGAGACAGTAGCGTCCCGTCTAAACTCAGATTTTTGGATATAAATATGAACTTTACCGAACAAAACATACATGTATTGTGTAACATGAAGTCCTATGAGTGTCATCTGATGAAGATCATCAAAGGTTAGTGATTAATTTAATCTCTATTTCTGCTTTTTGTTAGTCCTCTCTTTGGCTGGAAAAATGGCTCTTTTTCTGTGACTTGGCTCATACCTAACATAATCGTTTGGTGTGCTTTCGTCGTAAAACCTTTTTGAAATCGGACACTTTGGCTGGATTTACAACAAGTGTATCTTTAAAATGGTGTAAAATACTTGTATGTTTGAGGAATTTAAATTATGGGATTTCTGTTGTTTTGAATTTGGCGCCCTCCAGTTTCACTGGCTGTTGACGAGGTGGGACGCTACCGTCCCACATACCCTAGAGAAGTTAAGGTATCCAATGATTGACATGACAAGAGGAACTGATAATACACTACCCGATTTCGAAATTGTACCTTGTGCATTCTACTATTACAACTTTCAAGAGTAAGTACAAAAAAAGGGGTTTTCTTTATTTTTACTATTTTCTACATTGTAGAATAATAGTGAAGACATCAAAACTATGAGATAACACACATGGAATCATGTAGTAACCAAACATGTGTTAAACAAATCAAAATATATTTTATATTTGAGATTCTTCAAAGTAGCCACCCTTTGCCTTGATGACAGCTTTGCACACTCATTGCATTCTCTCAACCAGCTTCACCTGGAATGCTTTTCCAACAGTCTTGAGGGCTTGTTGGCTACTTTTCCTTTACTCTGCGGTCCAAATCATCCCAAACGATCTCAATTGGGTTAAGGTCGCCATGCTGGTTAAGTGTACCTTGAATTCGAAATAAATAACACCACCTCTATGCTTCACGGTTGGAACCACACACGGAGACCATCCGTTCACCTGCTCTGTGTCTCACAAAGACACGGCAGTTGGAATCAAAAATCTCAAATTTGGACTCATCAGACCAAAGGACAGATTTACACTGGCCCAAGCAAGTCTCTTCTTCTTATTGGTGTCCTTTAGTAGTGGTTTCTTTGCAGCAGTTCGACCATGAAGGCCTGATTCCTGCGGTCTAAGGCCCTGCATCTCAGTGCTTGAGGCGTCACTACAGACACCCTGGTTTGATTTCAGGCTGTATCATAACCGGCCGTGATTGGGAGTCCCATAGGGCGGCACACAATTGGCCCAGCGTCTTCCGGGTTTGGCCCACTGTTTCCCGGTAGGCCATCATTGTAAATAAAAATGTGTTCTTAACTGACTTGCCTAGTTAAATAAAGGTTCAATATAATTTTTTTAATATATAAATAAATGAAGGCCTGATTCACGCAGTCTCCTCTGAACAGTTGATGTTGAGATGTGTCTGTTACTTGAACTCTGTGAAGAATTTATTTGGGCTGCAATTGCTGAGGCTCGTAACTCTAATGAACTTATCCTCTGCAGCAGAGGTCTCTGGGTCTTCCTTTCCTGTGGCAGTCCTCATGAGAGCCAGTTTCATCAGAGCGCTTGATGTTTTTTGCGACTGCACTTGAAGACATGTTCAAAGTTCTTGAAATGTTCTGTATTGACTGACCATGTCTTAAAGTAATGATGGACTGTCATTTCTCTTTGCATATAAAATACATTTTGATTTGTTTAACACTTTTTTTGGTTAGTTTGAGTTACTTAAACTTTGAGTTTTTTCTGTTTTAACCCTGTAACCACGTGGATTGAACCCTCTAACCACGTGGATTGAACCCTGTAACCACGTGGATTGAACCCTGTAACCACGTGGAATTAATGGGTCAAAAATCGAAGTGAAACTATGAGATCAAGTTGGCTCAGATGCCTGTGTGTGAGTCAGTCTGGATCTGTGTGTGAGTCGGTCTGGATCTGTGTGTGAGTCAGTCTGGATCTGTGTGTGAGTCGGTCTGGATCTGTGTGTGAGTCAGTCTGGATCTGTGTGTGAGTCGGTCTGGATCTGTGTGTGAGTCGGTCTGGATCTGTGTGTGAGTCGGTCTGGATCTGTGTGTGAGTCGGTCTGGATCTGTGTGTGAGTCGGTCTGGATCTGTGTGTGAGTCGGTCTGGATCTGTGTGTGAGTCGGTCTGGATCTGTGTGTGAGTCGGTCTGGATCTGTGTGTGAGTCGGTCTGGATCTGTGTGTGAGTCGGTCTGGATCTGTGTGTGAGTCGGTCTGGATCTGTGTGTGAGTCGGTCTGGATCTGTGTGTGAGTCAGTCTGGATCTGTGTGTGAGTCAGTCTGGATCTGTGTGTGTGCTGACATGCCCACCTAGGTCTCAGGAATGACACACTCCATTTGTTGTGGCGTTGGAGCGGCTGTGCCAGAGCCTCCTGTTCTGATGTGGCTGAGGCACCAGAGACACGCCAGAGAAGCATGCGTGTGCCCTGGCGCTCACACACACACACACACACACACACACACACACACACACACACACAAACACACACTGATGGCACACCACTGGACCTGTGTTTGTGTCCAGCTTGGGCTACTAACTCACACAGACACAAGGATACACACGCTCACATTAAGGTCTGTTCATGAGCCATGGGAAATTCCTTTGCACAGGCTTATCTTTGATTTATGTGGCTTGTTTCAAAGGTTGTGAACATATTGTTCTTGAATGTTAGTGGAAGTCATTTTAAATGTTGATGCTCATCGTTTGAGTTTAACTGTAGCTTGCTCAAGTGTGTGCTTGCCTGGTTTAGATGTATCCCTGTCAAAATGAAACAAAATAAGAATGCGTCACGACAAGGAATTTTAATAGGTACAAAATAATGTCAAGGACAAAAGAAACAAAGCAATGCTCTGCTTGCTGCAAATGGAGATGATGACGGTATTTCCATTTTTCCAGTCAGAGAGAGTAATAGTAATTGTGCAGGACTGCAGAGCTGAGCTGATCAGCTCACTAAGCCTGAATGTGACCTTTCATAAAGACACACACTGCATATACATGTACCGCCTCGCATAGATCTCATTTCAAGCCTCTTTTATATTCTAATTTATTAACAATTTATGGGCACCCAGGGAATAATTTTGAGACAGTGTTTTTGACGAGGCAGAGGCTCTCTCCCAGACAGTCAGCACTTGAAGCATTAAACACAATGCCCTGTGTTACAGTGGGTCTGTTTGAGCGTGTGTTTTCCTGAGAGAGCTAGGGATGTGTTTCCGCCTCTGTGTCCACAGCTGTCTCTGAGAGAGGAAGGCTTTGGCAGACACTGTGTGTGTTTGTGTGTGTGTGTTGCAGTGCTTTCTTCCTCCCCATCACACCTGATTCCCTTTGACAAAGACCCTAATGGTTGAATATTTTTGTGTCTGCTCAAAGCAAGCGAAGACTAAATCCTGACTCCCCATCTGCCGCAGCTGTTCTCTCCCCCAGTTTCTGTGGGAGAGTGTTTTAATTTGACGTCAGCATTTGGAGACCTTCTTCAAAACAAATTATTCCAAATGATGACAGAAAAGCTCCAGAGAGCTTTGGCTGTTCCCCTGTGGGGAGACGATGGCCATGTTAACCTCTTTGGAGAGCAAGAGAGGGAGAGAGAGGCAGCCGAGATTGAGCATCACTGCCTCGAGTCCATCTCACCTTGCAGTGTGAGCCAGCCGAGGCATTTGAATTGGAAAGGAGAAGAGAGGAGACTCAGATTGTCTTTGTGTTGGAAGGCTGAGGACTGAATCAGAGACATTTCTAAGGCTTGGTGTTATACCTCCTCTCTGACCTTCAGTCTCACCACTTTCCTCTCCTCCATTGTTGAAGTGATACTCGCTTTTTTCCAACAAGTTCAGAGTGAGTGTGGTTGCTCTCCCAGGAGTTAATATCCATTCACACTATCAGAATGCTTCATTACGCACCTTGACCTCACTGGCATTTCACTGCTGCCTGGATATTAAGCCCACATGGAGCTGCAGAAGTGCCTCTGAAAAACCTTCTGGGAGACCTGAAAGGCAGGGAGAGTGGGAAAGAGAAAAAGAAAGAGAGAAAGGACGATTGGGAGAGAGTGAGGGGAGAAGGTTTTATTTGGGAGAGGAGGGAATTGTTTCACTTCACACCCACAAACCTCCCACGGATAGTAGGGTGCACCACTTTGTAATTACTGTGGCTGAGGCTCTGAGGTTTCCATTTTGTTATTTAGGTATATGCTGGAAGTGAAGTACTGTAGCATCCCAAGGCTTTATGGTCCTGCTATTAATGAAGGGCGTTTATTGATGTGAATTAAATTACACATTTTTCCAGGCATACTTTTGTTTGTGTGCATGTGTGTGTAATAACTATCCTCCATAAAACAAACACGCTTTGGATTTTCCTTTTGATGATCCTCTCTTGAAATGGACAGTGATCATTGCACTGACAGGGATTGGACATCTGCGCCTGTATTTTGGCTGGCGCATGACGTGCTACTCTGAAGAGGGGGTTGATCCAGCACCCATTAATCCACTCCGTAGCCACTGAATCCTGAAACTGTATTTGTGGCAAAAGTACAGAGATGAACTGAACTGGTCCATATTGCTCAGCTATGTCCTCTCCCCATAGTACGGAGACCTCATCCTGGATGATCCATGTTTGTGCTGCTTCAGGGGCAACTTTGGCTAGATTCCAAACTGAAAACGTGCCATCCTCCCTTTGCTCTGCCCTTGATGACTTACCTCTCTGGGAAATTTCACTTAGCCTATGAGAGTGTTGTGTCCAGCTATCACTGTTAGCCTTAGAGCAGGAGAAGCCAACTAGATTCAGCCACGGGACAATTGTTGTACACTGCAAATTGACCACAACTAAGCCCAAAAAGTAATTTCATTACATTGAGAAACTATCACATATAGTACCAATCAAAATTTTGGACACACCTACTCATTCAAGGATTTTCTTTATTTGTACTATTTTCTACATTTTAGAATATTAGTGAAGACCTATGAAATAACCAAAAAAGTGTTAAACAAATGAAAATATATTCTTCAAAGTAGCCATCCTTTGCCTTGATGACAGCTTTGCACAATCTTGGCATTCTCTCAAAAAAAGCTTCACCTAGAATGCTTTTCCAGCAGTCTTAAAGGAGTTCCCATATATGCTGAGCACTTGTTGGCTGCTTTTCCTTCACGATGCAGTCCAACTCATCCCAAACCATCTGAATTGGGTTGAGGTTGGGTGATTGTGGAGGCCAGGTCATCTGATGCAGCACTCCATCGCTCTCTTTGGTCAAATAGCCCTTACACAGCCTAGAGGTGTGTTTTGGGTCATTGTCCTGTTGAAAAACAGGACAATGTATGTCTCTTTTGTTATTCATGGTAATACTTGGGAACAGATTTCCTCAATTAATCTTATGACAAAAAACTTAAATGACCAAAAACATATATTCCGACACCTGGCATAGAGTGTACTATCCATCCACTATTGTCAGATCCACCAGGATGAGCCCTTAAGGTCAGGGGTTAAGGGGATACGTTGTTCTGATTGGAATCTGGAATCCAGGCCCTGACTCACTGCGTTGACCTGTTCTCATTGTCCTGTCATAATGACCAAACAACAGTCCAATCAGACGGTAAGCAGAGAGAGGAAGTGTTTGTTATAATGATTTCCTACCACTCAGTTTGACCTCTGACCTATGCTTCTCCTCCAGGCTCTTGTATGACGGTGGCTGCATCTGCTAATACTCTGCCTAACCCTAAAAATAAACACCTTGCTAAAGTAGAGCTGGAGGCTAGAGGTCATTTAGAGTGTTGGAAGTGGCAGGACATTTTGAAGTGAATGGTCAGAAAATGCCTCTGGTGTAACCAACCACAAGGACTGTCATACCCTTGCTAATTTTCTCAGAAGAAGACAACCAATGAGGAGAAAGTGAGAAAAAAGATGTGTTAGTCCAGCAGCATACCTCTGGGATAGATAGAGGAGCCTGTTCCTCTGTGACCGTAGCAACGGTTCACGCTGCTGGATTTGTCACCCAACGCCTCTCCCCCTCTCTTTACCCCCCTCCACTCAGACGCTGAGCTTCCACTCTCCCCTCTGGCTTGTGATCATTTTTAACATTCATCGACAAACGGCTAACGCTGAGAGAGCGGGAGTCAGGGCAAATGTAAAAGTTGTGCCAAGAATCCATTAGTGTTCCACAATGAACAGAGGAGACAAAGATTCCTTCATTTCACTGGGCCTTAATTCAATCAGTCATCTGCTGTCTGTGACTTCGGTTTGTGTTCAAAGAAACTCGATTAAAGTCATTGTGAATGATCCGATTGTTACGTATCTGCTGGTGTTTACTTTGGAAATGATTGGAAACACGATGGCAACATAGCTCTCGTTCTGACTGCTCATAGAACACTTGAGCACTCGTAGGAAAGAGAGAGGAGAGCTTTGTGACTTGTGACTCTTTCACTGATTTTAGACCTGTCATAAGCTGTGTTCTAGTTTGAGCTCTTTCAATGACTCCAGAATTGTCATATAATGTTCTGCTCTTCTTTAACTGACTGCACTCTGCTGCTCCGGAGCCTAACTGAGACACTCACACATCTGGAGATGCAAAAAATAGTTGTTTTTAACCTTGCCCCCCCCCCCCCCCCCCCCCCCCCCCCCCCCCCCCCCTCTTTCTTCCTCCTCTTGCCTCTTCTCTCCTGACCCTACTCTCCTCACCCTCCTTCCCCCTTTGAAGGAGAAGTTATTTACTGAGGCTGGCTCTGTGCTCTGCTCTGGCTGGGCCCAAAATAGAGGCACAGTAATCACAATTACACAGCCAGGGTGGAGGGTTGAAGTGTCATTTAGCAAGATAATCAAAAGTCATCTCTCTCTCCTCTCTCCTCTCTACCCTTCTCTCTCTCAGCTCTGCTTTTCTCAGACTTGGCAATGTTTCAAGACGCCTTTTTTTCAGAGGCAATACAGCATACAGTGGCAGGGTTAAAGGCAGAGAAAAAGGTTGGAAAGTCAAATATCTGAGATTTGACTTTTGACCTTGTGTGAGGTGAAAGATGGCAAGAACAAGTTGAATGTAACTTTCAGAATATAATTTCTCAGTAATTCCCCTCTGCATTTCCCTGCGCTGTTTGGTCTGAGCCCGATGCTATGAATCGCTCACACAACCTCCCAGGAGATGTTCAGTCAGAGCTGGAGCTGCATGTAGCTGTAATATTTCAAAGTGCCTTGATTAAAACACTAACCACCATTTAATTCCTCAGGATATCAAATTTCCTTTTTGTATTAATGCTCTCTTGTTAGGTTTTCTTAGAGAACTAATCAGGCTAAATGAGTAGAGTAGAGTGCCCCAGTCTGCAGATTGACATTGCTGTCAGTCCTCCCCAAGCTGCCTGTAATGGATGCACTTTGATTCACTTCCTGCACTGAGGAGACAGGAAGAGGCGGGCAGATGCCACTCTGAGTGGCAGCTCGTGTTGCTCCGCTGCTATTTCCCCGGGTGAAGCATGTTATCGGGACTGAAGTGGAGGAGAGGATTGGGAGAGCCTGCATCAGTCACAGCCAGGCTCCAGATGTACCCAGCCTCCTGGGAACAACTCTTGGGCTTACAGGTGATCCGTGATGGAAAATGGCTCTTGACATGAGGATACATCCTGTACCTAGGTGTTTTAATAGAATTTGGAGAAGAAAAACAAGTATTTTTGTTGACGTCTTTTTTTAAATCAAGGTTTTACTGAGGTACTAAGGATCATAGCTCTCTCTTGTTAGTAAGCTCTATCATTTTTTTTATCTCAGAAGCATAAAAATGGAAACAAGCAAACCAATAATTGCATGGAAAGCTGAAAAGGAATCGACTCGAGGGAAACTAAATGTAATCACAGATGCTGAAATTCTGATAGACTGACTTAATTTAATTTCTATAGCCTCTTACTCCAGGGTCACATCAATTTACAGAGCGTTAACTCAGTTAAAACACGATAATAAAGATGCAGAAAAGAATCCAACTGCACATTAAGAGAGCACTGGGATCCAGGCTAAACGGGTTTGGGAGAAGCAGCACTGGGAAGCAGGCTAAATGGGTTTGGGAGGAGCATCACTGGGATCCAGGCTAAACGGGTTTGGGAGAAGCAGCACTGGGAAGCAGGCTAAATGGGTTTGGGAGGAGCATCACTGGGATCCAGGCTAAACGGGGTTTGGAGGAGCAGCACTGGGATCCAGGCTAAACGGGTTTGGGAGAAGCAGCACTGGGAAGCAGGCTAAATGGGTTTGGGAGGAGCAGCACTGGGATCCAGGCTAAACAGGGTTGGGAGGAGCAGCACTGGGATCCAGGCTAAACGGGGTTGGGAGAAACAGCACTGGGAAGCAGGCCTAACGGGGTTGGGAGGAGCAGCACTGGGAAGCAGGCTAAACGGGTTTGGGAGCAGCAGCGCTGGGGAGCAGGCTAAACGGGGTTGGGAGAAGCAGCACTGGGAAGCAGGCTAAAAAGGGTTGGGAGGAGCAGCACTGGGAAGCAGGCTAAACGGGGTTGGGAGAAGCAGCACTGGGAAGCAGGCTAAATGGGTTTGGGAGGAGCATCACTGGGATCCAGGCTAAACGGGGTTGGGAGGAGCAGCACTGGGATCCAGGCTAAACGGGGTTTGGGAGAAGCAGCACTGGGAAGCAGGCTAAATGGGTTTGGGAGGAGCAGCACTGGGATCCAGGCTAAACAGGGTTGGGAGGAGCAGCACTGGGATCCAGGCTAAACGGGGTTGGGAGAAACAGCACTGGGAAGCAGGCTAAACGGGGTTGGGAGGAGCAGCACTGGGAAGCAGGCTAAACGGGTTTGGGAGCAGCAGCGCTGGGGAGCAGGCTAAACGGGGTTGGGAGAAGCAGCACTGGGAAGCAGGCTAAAAAGGGTTGGGAGGAGCAGCACTGGGAAGCAGGCTAAACGGGGTTGGGAGGAGCAGCACTGGGAAGCAGGCTAAACGGGTTTGGGAGGAGCAGCACTGGGAAGCAGGCTAAACGGGGTTGGGAGAAGCAGCACTGGGAAGCAGGCTAAACGGGGTTGGGAGGAGCAGCACTGGGAAGCAGGCTAAACGGGGTTGGGAGGAGCAGCACTGGGAAACAGGCTAAACGGGGTTGGGAGGAGCATCACTGGGAAGCAGGCTAAACGGGGTTGGGAGGAGCAGCACTGGGAAGCAGGCTAAACGGGGTTGGGAGAAGCAGCACTGGGAAGCAGGCTAAACGGGGTTGGGAGGAGCAGCACTGGGAAGCAGGCTAAACGGGGTTGGGAGGAGCATCACTGGGAAGCAGGCTAAACGGGGTTGGGAGGAGCAGCACTGGGAAGCAGGCAAAACGGGGTTGGGAGGAGCAGCACTGGGAAGCAGGCTAAACAGGGTTTGGGAGAAGCAGCACTGGGAAGCAGGCTAAATGGGTTTGGGAGGAGCATCACTGGGATCCAGGCTAAACGGGGTTTGGAGGAGCAGCACTGGGATCCAGGCTAAACGGGTTTGGGAGAAGCAGCACTGGGAAGCAGGCTAAATGGGTTTGGGAGGAGCAGCACTGGGATCCAGGCTAAACAGGGTTGGGAAGAGCAGCACTGGGATCCAGGCTAAACGGGGTTGGGAGAAACAGCACTGGGAAGCAGGCCTAACGGGGTTGGGAAGAGCAGCGCTGGGAAGCAGGCTAAACGGGTTTGGGAGCAGCAGCGCTGGGGAGCAGGCTAAACGGGGTTGGGAGAAGCAGCACTGGGAAGCAGGCTAAAAAGGGTTGGGAGGAGCAGCACTGGGAAGCAGGCTAAACGGGGTTGGGAGAAGCAGCACTGGGAAGCAGGCTAAACGGGGTTGGGAGGAGCAGCACTGGGAAGCAGGCTAAACGGGTTTGGGAGCAGCAGCGCTGGGGAGCAGGCTAAACGGGGTTGGGAGAAGCAGCACTGGGAAGCAGGCTAAAAAGGGTTGGGAGGAGCAGCACTGGGAAGCAGGCTAAACGGGGTTGGGAGAAGCAGCACTGGGAAGCAGGCTAAACGGGGTTGGGAGGAGCAGCACTGGGAAGCAGGCTAAACGGGGTTGGGAGGAGCAGCACTGGGAAGCAGGCTAAACGGGGTTGGGAGGAGCAGCACTGGGAAGCAGGCTAAACGGGGTTGGGAGGAGCATCACTGGGAAGCAGGCTAAACGGGGTTGGGAGGAGCAGCACTGAGAAGCAGGCAAAACGGGGTTGGGAGGAGCATCACTGGGAAGCAGGCTAAACAGGGTTTGGGAGAAGCAGCACTGGGAAGCAGGCTAAATGGGTTTGGGAGGAGCATCACTGGGATCCAGGCTAAACGGGGTTTGGAGGAGCAGCACTGGGATCCAGGCTAAACGGGTTTGGGAGAAGCAGCACTGGGAAGCAGGCTAAATGGGTTTGGGAGGAGCAGCACTGGGATCCAGGCTAAACAGGGTTGGGAGGAGCAGCACTGGGATCCAGGCTAAACGGGGTTGGGAGAAACAGCACTGGGAAGCAGGCCTAACGGGGTTGGGAGGAGCAGCACTGGGAAGCAGGCTAAACGGGTTTGGGAGCAGCAGCGCTGGGGAGCAGGCTAAACGGGGTTGGGAGAAGCAGCACTGGGAAGCAGGCTAAAAAGGGTTGGGAGGAGCAGCACTGGGAAGCAGGCTAAACGGGGTTGGGAGAAGCAGCACTGGGAAGCAGGCTAAATGGGTTTGGGAGGAGCATCACTGGGATCCAGGCTAAACGGGGTTGGGAGGAGCAGCACTGGGATCCAGGCTAAACGGGGTTTGGGAGAAGCAGCACTGGGAAGCAGGCTAAATGGGTTTGGGAGGAGCAGCACTGGGATCCAGGCTAAACAGGGTTGGGAGGAGCAGCACTGGGATCCAGGCTAAACGGGGTTGGGAGAAACAGCACTGGGAAACAGGCTAAACGGGGTTGGGAGGAGCATCACTGGGAAGCAGGCTAAACGGGGTTGGGAGGAGCAGCACTGGCAAGCAGGCTAAACTGGGTTGGGAGGAGCATCACTGGCAAGCAGGCTAAACGGGGTTGGGAGGAGCAGCACTGGGAAGCAGGCTAAACGGGGTTTGGAGGGGCATCACTGGGAAGCAGGCTAAACGGGGTTGGGAGGAGCAGCACTGGGAAGCAGGCTAAACGGGGTTGGGAGGAGCAGCACTGGGAAGCAGGCTAAACGGGGTTGGGAGGAGCAGCACTGGGAAGCAGGCTAAACGGGGTTGGGAGGAGCAGCACTGGGAAGCAGGCTAAACGGGGTTGGGAAGAGCATCACTGGGAAGCAGGCTAAACGGGGTTGGGAGGAGCAGCACTGGGAAGCAGGCAAAACGGGGTTGGGAGGAGCAGCACTGGGAAGCAGGCTAAACGGGGTTGGGAGGAGCAGCACTGGGAAGCAGGCTAAATGGGTTTGGGAGGAGCAGCACTGGGAAGCAGGCTAAACGGGGTTGGGAGAAGCAGCACTGGGAAGCAGGCTAAATGGTGTTGGGAGGAGCAGCACTGGGAAGCAGGCTAAACGGGGTTGGGAGGAGCAGCACTGGGAAGCAGGCTAAACGGGGTTGGGAGGAGCATCACTGGGAAGCAGGCTAAACAGGGTTGGGAGGAGCAGCACTGGGAAGCAGGCTAAACGGGGTTGTGGAGGAGCATCACTGGGAAGCAGGCTAAACGGGGTTGGGAGGAGCATCACTGGGAAGCAGACTAAACGGGGTTGGGAGGAGCAGCACTGGGAAGCTGGCTAAACGGGCTTGGGAGGAGCAGCACTGGGAAGCAGGCTAAACAGGGTTGGGAGGAGCATCACTGGGAAGCAGGCTAAACGGGGTTGGGAGGAGCATCACTGGGAAGCAGGCTAAATGGGGTTGTGGAGGAGCATCACTGGGAAGCAGGCTAAACGGGGTTGTGGAGGAGCATCACTGGGAAGCAGGCTAAACGGGGTTGGGAGGAACAGCTTCGCAAGGAGCCAAGCAATTTGGGTGTGTGTGTGTGTGTTCTATAACGTCATGTGGTCCATCCCTCTGCGCTGTATTCTGATCACATTCCCTTTAAACCTACCTGATTGACATTCACACTGTGTGAATAAATGGCTGCATTTAAGGATCTCGATAAGCGACATGAATTAGCATTGATTGAGAGCTTGATTTACTTAAGACGCAGCTTGCTGGAAGGGAAGGAGCCAAGTTGCAGTAGAAAATAGCACTGAAGGAAGACAGATTCCCTGAATATCTTAGCTGGCTTAACAGCCTGATAATGATGACTGGAATACATAAACCTGAACAGTACGAAAAAAGTATGAAAATGTATGCACACTAATGTACGTCGCTCTGGATAAGAGCGTCTGCTAAATGACTAAAATGTAAATGTAAAAAATGAACAGATTAAGTGTTGCTAATTTTATGTTGGTGCCCTAGGCCATTGACTTGGTCAATGATAACATTGCCCCTTGAGTCGGATTGACTTGCAAATATCTCCTCCGTGGACAACTGTATCCTTCAATAGTTATGTTTTAATCATCTCATAGTGTGTAAAGCCTACCTAGCAGCACATTTCACCTTTTAACAATACAATCTCTGTTACCTAAATCAGCCGGTGTCTATTTCATATGTTGTACAGTACCAGTCAAAAGTTTGGACACACCTACTCATTCCAGGGTTTTTCTTTATTTTGGTCCACCACCAGACATTGTGCACCATTTACCCACAGGACTTGTTGACTCAGTTCGGGCAGCGGAATGGGTCTCTCTTCCCCCCCCCCCCCCCCCCCCCCCACTCTCTGTCTGTCTTTTTACAAGCTCGTAATAAAGAAAAGCGCAGCTGCGTTTGCTTTTCATTTAGTGCAACAACTGTTTTATTTAAGCTCTGTGAGTACAGACAGAGCTGCTCCTGGCAAATAGTTCACTGGAGCGCTTCTATCCAATCCATCTGTAAATGAGTACTCCAGTGGCAGACGGGTGGGTGGGTTAGTGCTGGCGCTGGTCTCTACCGGTGGATGTGGTCAAACTGGCATATTTGTCTTTCACTATGTGTTCTGGCAGGGCACCTAAACAGCTGGCCCCTGTTGAACCTGACCATTATCACTGAGAGAGGAAGGAAACAGAGGAAGGAAACAGAGTATATGGTTGGACAGTGGGCAGGAAGGGGAGGGATGTCTAGGCATCTTGTCTTCACTCATTGGATGAGTGATATGAGGCTCTCAGTTAGCCCTAGTTTCATTTCATTACAGGTTGGAGAGTTTGAGTTAGAGAGAGAATCAGGCTATCAAAGGTAGACTAGAGTTTTTCCTCTCCCCAAGATGTTGTAAAAAGGTAATTTGCTTTTGTGACACAGAATAAGAAACAGTAGAATAAAACAGAAGACTGAACGCGGACTCTAAAATAAGGTCAAAGAGAATTCTCAATGGTTTGACAGACTGCCTTTGGATCTTTTGTTATCAAATGTTTGTTGCATTATATACTCATAACATGACCTTCATCAGGCCAACAGACCCAGACACACACCCACACACACTCACACTCACACACACCCCTACACACACTCACACTCACACACACCCCTACACACACTCACACACACCCCTACACACACTCACACACACCCCTACACACACTCACACACCCCTACACACACTCACACACACCCCTACACACACTCACACACACCCCTACACACACTCACACACACCCCTACACACACACACACACCCACACACACTCACACACACACCTACACACACTCACACACACCCCTACACACACTCACACACACCCCTACACACACTCACACACACCCACACACACTCACACACACCCCTACAAACACCCACACACACCCCTACACACCCTCACACACCCCTACACACACTCACACACACCCCTACACACACACACACACACACACACACACACACCCACACACACTCACACACACCCCTACACACACTCACACACTCACACACACCCCTACACACACTCACACACACCCACACACACTCACACACACCCCTACAAACACCCACACACACCCCTACACACACTCACACACACCCCTACACACACTCACACACACCCCTACACACACTCACACACACCCCTACACACACTCACACACACCCCTACACACACTCACACACACCCACACACACTCACACACACCCCTACAAACACCCACACACACCCCTACACACCCTCACACACCCCTACACACACTCACACACACCCCTACACACACACACACACACACACACACACACCCACACACACTCACACACACCCCTACACACACTCACACACTCACACACACCCCTACACACACTCACACACACCCACACACACTCACACACACCCCTACAAACACCCACACACACCCCTACACACACTCACACACACCCCTACACACACTCACACACACCCCTACACACACTCACACACACCCCTACACACACTCACACACACCCCTACACACACTCTCACACACCCCTACAAACACCCACACACACCCCTACACACACTCACACACACCCCTACAAACACCCACACACACCCCTACACACACTCACACACACCCCTACACACACTCACACACACCCCTACAAACACCCACACACACCCCTACACACACTCACACAGTAGGAGAACAGGACATCTGCCGTGCATCAGGTTCATCCGACAGCTTCTCAAGTCCCCAAAAGCTCCTGCAGCCCTCGGTGACTCCCAGCCAGGACGCCAGTCAGTCACTTTTATATTTAGATTGGCCTGCCTATGTTGTAAATACCAGCGTTAGTGTTTACAAGCTCCTTCCATGCTCTTCTCATGGTCTCTGGTGGGCACCCCTCTGTTCAGAAGCCCTGCCTGGTGTTGTCACTCTCTCTATGACTGGTGACTGGCAGGGGCGGGCATGGTGGGGGGTGGAATAGGGGTAGACTGGGGGCTCTTCCAGTGTTGTCCTGCTGAGTGAGACCACCAATGAAGCCACAGAGTCGATGCCTGCTGGCACTCTGTGTCCCAGAAGTGAGACATCCACCTCCCTTCCTGCCACCCAACCTCACCCCACTCATCCAACCTCACCCCACCACGGCCCTTCTAATCTTGACACCGTCTGGTCCCTCCTGGAGAAGGTTAGCCAGTGCCACCACAGCCCAGTGCTGATGTGACTCTGCCAGGCTGACACATATATACCTTTCATAATATTTCCCCTAATGTTATTATCCTACCTCCTCTTTCACTCTCTATTGTTACTTCATTCCTTGCTCACTTTCAACAGTTAAATGAAACAAGTTTTGTTGTCATTATCTTCATCATTCTAATGTCATCCTTGAATAATATAGGATTGGAATTAGATGCAGAAGGCTTTCACTTATGTTCACCAAGATTGATTGGTTATGGGTCTGAATAAATAACTGCTATAGCCTACTGCCATCGTGAGTTCGCTCTTCTTTCAAACTACCTGTGAGTTTTATTGACTACGGTATTTAACAATCAGCAAAAGTATGGGTAAATGGATGGGTAAATTAGGTGCACATTCGGTCTTTATATTACTGTAGCATAGGCTGTGCTGCAGCAAATGTAGAGCAAAAACCAAGCCATGAGGTTGAAGGAATTGTCCGTAAAGCTCCGAGACAGGATTGTCGAGGCACAGATCTGGGGAAGGGTACCAAAAATGTTCTGCAGCATTGAAGGTCCCCAAGAACACAGTGGCCTCCATCATTCGTAAAATGAAAGAAGTTTGGAACCACCAAGACTCTTCCTAAAACTGTCTGGCCGGCCAAACTGAGCAATCAGGGGAGAAGGGCTTTGGTCAGGGAGGTGACCAAGAACCCGATGGTTACTCTGACAGAGCTCCAGAGACCTGAAAATAGCTGTGCAGCGACGCTCTCCATCCAACCTGACAGAGCTTGAGAGGATCTGCAGCGAAGAATGGGAGAAACTCCCCAAATACAGGTGTACCAAGCTTGTAGCGTCACGCCCAAGAAGACTCAAGGCTGTAATCGCTAAGGTGCTTCAACAAAGTACCGAGGAAAGGGTTTTAATACTTATGTAAATGTAGTATTTCCGTTTTTTGTTTTAATTATATTTGCAAACATTTCTAAAACCTGTTTTTGCTTTGTCATTATGGGGTGCACTGTAAATGCATTGTGAACTACGCTCTATACTGAGATGGGCTGTCTGTCCCCACCCTGAGCGTTGATTCATCATGCAGAGGCCGTAGAAAAGCCCGATTTTGACATTCCATATAATTTAACAGTTCCATTTCACACCATGCTGTTCATATAAATAATTTATTACAATTTACCGGTTTCTTGCAGTTATTTATCCCGCAAAAGGGGAGTGGTTTTTGTCGGTAAATCTCACCGGGTAAATCTTACCGGGTTCCTGCCATTCAATTTTTAGCATACAGTATATACTGTAGGCTGCTGTCATTAGAAGGTCAGGGATACACTAGGAAGGCCCTCACCAAGCACATTTATCTGGGGCAGGTCAGGCCACGGTGGTTTGTTGTCTTTGCTTGATGACAGATGAACAAAGGACTGCCAGAGGTGCAGAAAAGTGGGAGAGAATATGCGCATACTAATTAAGGTGTTCCCTATGTTACGATGCACACATTCATGTCCCGCTCCTCAGTGACACAGATAACACCAATCCCCCTAAGGTTCAGATAGGGACCTCTATTGTCTTTCCATTCATGTGAGTCCGTCTATTGAATGGCAAAGACAAGATGGACCATGTTTGAGCTTTGAGATAGCCAAGCACCGGATGAAAGGCTGACTTGGGTTTTTACATGCCCAACTCGTATCCCCCAATAACACGTTGCTATAACTCATATAGCTCCTTCAGGCTATTTCTAGCCCTGCTTGAACATTATGAATTCAAAACATGTTTGCCCTGAACTACAGTATTTCATATCAATTTGATATAATTTTCTATTTAAAAAATAATGTAAATATAAATCTTCCTGACGTTAAATGGGCAACTTGAAATCCCTCCCACATTACCGGATTATGATGGATGGATAAAGGAGTGAGTAAAAATCGCTCCCACATTACTGGATTATGATGGATGGATAAAGGGAGTGAGTAAAAATCCCTCCCACATTACTGGATTATGATGGATGGATAAAGGGAGTGAGTAAAAATCCCTCCCACATTACTGGATTATGATGGATGGATAAAGGGAGTGAGTAAAAATCCCTCCCACATTACTGGATTATGATGGATGGATAAAGGAGTGAGTAAAAATCCCTCCTACATTACTGGATTATGATGGATGGATAAAGGAGTGAGTAAAAATCCCTCCCACATTACTGGATTATGATGGATGGATAAAGGAGTGAGTAAAAATCCCTCCCACATGTATCACCTCTTGGAGCTAGCTCAATACATTTGATTTTGTGGTCATGTTTTTTACCAAAGTGTTTCAGCTCTAATTCCCCTCTCCTCTCTCCAGCGGTAGTTGAGTTTAATGCCCGGCAGTGTACAAGCTAAATCAGGTTTGCTCAAAGCTGCCTTGTCCACCCCCCTCCTCCCATGTCAGCTCAGGGTTGGAGGGGAACATTTCTCCCTGTAATGATGACCCTGGGCCCAGGTATTTCAACACACGCACACACAAACACAGGTTCTCCTAGCTGCCAGTCAGTAATGTTTCGCTATGTCTGTATCTATTACACACGTACACACACACACACACACAAGGAAGTTATTTATTTTTCAAGGCTTGCCAACTGTCCTTGTCTCTTTATAAAAACACTTTACCTTTCATTTTATTTAATGTAGTGGGGGGGGTACTTTTTACCCCTTTTTCTCCCCATTTCTTGATATCCAAATGGTAGTTACAGTCTTGTCCCATCACTGCAACTCTCGTACGGACTCGGGAGAGGCGAAGGTCAAGAGCCATGCGTCCTCCGAAACGAAACCCAATCAAGCCGCACTGCTTCTTGACACAATGCTCGCTTAACCCGGAAGCCAGCCACACCAATGTGTCGGAGAAAACACCGTACAGCTGGTGACCAAAGTCAGCGTGTATACGTTCAGCCCGCCACAAGGAGTCGCTAGAGCGTGATGGGACAAAGACATCCCAGTCGGCCATACCCTCCCATAACCCGGACAACACTGTGCCAATAATGCGCTGCCTCATGGGTCTCCTGGTCGCGGCTGGCTGCGACACAGCCCGGGATCGAACACAGATCTGCGATGCAGTGCCCTGGACCGCTGCGCCACTCGTGAGGCCCACATTTTATTTTCTTTGTAGAAAAACTTTGTGTTCCCTTGCTTTAATTTCAAATTAAGTTTGGGCTCAAGCTTCATAGAGATAATTATTCAATTAAATTTCAAGCATAGCACACTTGAAAAAATATAAAATCATTTGGAGGGAAACACTCTCTTTCGGGTAGTTTTTTCCTCAGTTTGAACTTTCCACATTTAGCATATTCTAAATGGAAGTCATAGTAGGCCTAATGCCAGTCGTGTCATAAAATCATCTGTAATTTTGGAGACATTGGAGAGAGAAAATAGGAGTTATTAGTAAAGGAAGGTTAATCTAACCCAGCCTTATGTTTTTTCTTTGATCCTGGTCCATTTGCTTTAAACCCAGCTCACACTGTGGGGCTGTTAGATGGGCAGTTGGATATAGAGAGAATGGAGCTGCCCATTCCTCCTCTCCTTTCATGTTCTCCTAAGCCCCCTTCCTCAACAGTCACGAGCAAAGGTGCTTGAGGGGGTAACCATAGTGACAAGCTTTAATTGGCCTAGGTGCGAGTACATACACTGACACAGCTGCCAGAAATTGTGAAGTATTTACTTTAAACGACTCAGTCATCTCACACACCTAAAAAGGAATGGAAGAATCAAACCCTCAATCACTCACTGAACCCACCTTTATGAAGAGACCATGCATAAAAAGGATTCGGAACCATCAAACATGGAAAAGAAAAAAATAAGTTCATGCATTTCCCCCGATCAGTTTCTATAAATGGACACCTCTTTAGATTCACATAGTATTTTGTGTGGGCAGCTGGCTCCATTAGAGAGCACTTGTGTGGATGACAGGCAACTGCAGCACTCAGTCAGGCAGGCAGAGCTGAGTTCCTAGAGAGAAAGAAATCGAGAGAGAAACATAGATAGAAAGAGAGGGAGAGAATGAGAGAGAAGGAAACAAAAAGAGCGACAGAGCAGTAGCAGAAATCAATCATGCCCGCTCTCTCTTATCAGCCTTGAAGCTCAGTCTCTCAGGGAGTGTGCTCTGTGGCAGAGATAGTAGGAGCACTGACCCACACTATTCCACTAGCGTTTAATGGCTTACCTAGTAGTGGATAGTACAGCCAGCATTAGTATAGCCAGCATAGGAGACTCACTCCCATATAGCTTTTGGCTTACAATAAGCTGGCTTTAATGGCTGGCTGTTAAATGCACCTTGGGTTTTCATTACAAACTGTTGCCTACTGCATTGGCACAGTGAACCTTGATGACATGCCAGCTTAATTTCTTTTTAAAAAGCTCTAGTGCTGAAAGGGGAGTATGGAGCATCTGGAAAAGGCAGGCCCTTTACTTCCTCTGTGTACCTAACGAGAATGTGTGTGTCTCTCTGTGTGTGTGTGTGTGTGTGTGTGTGTGTGTGTGTGTGTGTGTGTGTGTGTGTGTGTGTGTGTGTGTGTGTGTGTGTGTGTGTGTGTGTGTGTGTGTGTGTGTGTGTGTGTGTGTGTGTGTGTGTGTGTGTGTGTGTGTGTGAGAGAGAGCCCATAGACCTGTCTGTCTGTCTGTCTGTCTGTGCAGAGCGTTATTCATCATTGCATCCATATTTCATTCAATTGGGGAACACATGCATAAATAGACCAGTGAAATGTTTGCACAATCATAGGAGGAAACCTGTGCCTGACATTTCCTGTTTCCTGAGTCTGGCAGAGTTTGAAAGCTGGCGAGGAGCAGTCTTTGAAAGCCCAGCTGCCTGCAGGAACAAAGCAGCCAGGGAGGCTTGTGGTTCGTAGTTCGCCTCAGGTTGTGTCAGAGAGGCCTGCTTCCAAAACATGGATGACTTGTTCTCTGTTTTTCATTGTTCGTCCCCCCAGCCCATCTCAGATGTGGCCTGTATGGTTGTTCCCACCCTCAAGGGTACAGAGCTCTCATCTTTTTTTGGGGACATTCCTTCCAGGATGTCACAGTTCTGGGATAGACCCCAGAACTTGAAAAGATAAGGGCATCTTCTAAGGTTAGGAACAGGAAATCCAATGATGTTTTTTTTTGGTGTGTGGGGCTGCCGCTCTGTACTGCCCCTCTGGACTGCCCCTCTCTTTACCTGGCTAGATCAGTGAGGATGGCCCAAGAACGCTGGCATAGGAGGAGGTCTCTCCCTTCCCTTTGTCTCTCCATCTCTCATTTCTAACTCTCCCTTCCCTTTGTCTCTCTATCTCTCATCTCTATCTCTCCCTTCACTTTGTCTCTCCATCTCTCATCTCTATTTCTCCCTTCCCTTTGTCTCTCCATCTCTCATTTCTAACTCTCCCTTCCCTTTGTCTCTCTATCTCTCATCTCTATCTCTCCCTTCACTTTGTCTCTCCATCTCTCATCTCTATTTCTCCCTTCCCTTTGTCTCTCCATCTCTCATCTCTATCTCTCCCTTCACTTTGTCTCTCCATTAGAGGTCGACCGATTAATCGGAATGGCCGATTAATTGGGGCCGATTTCAAGTTTTCATAACAATCGGAAATCTGTATTTTTGGACACTGATTTGGCAGATATTAAAAAAATATATATATATTTTTTTACACCTTTATTTAACTAGGCAAGTCAGTTAAGAACACATTCTTATTTTCAATGACGGCCTAGGAACAGTGGGTTAACTGCCTTGTTCAGGGGCAGAAAGACAGATTTTTACCTCGTCAGCTCAGGGATTCAATCTTGCAACCTTACAGTTAACTAGTCCAACGCTCTAACCACCTGCCTCTCATTGCACTCCACGAGGAGCCTGCCTGTTAAGCGAAAGCAGTAAGAAGCCAAGGTAAGTTGCTAGCTAGCATTAAACTTATCTTATAAAAAACAATCAATCAATCATAATCACTAGTTAACTACACATGGTTGATGATATTACTAGTTTATCTAGCGTGTCCTGCATTGCATATAATCGATGCAACGCAGGGGGATGATTTAACAAAAGCGCATTTGCGAAAAAAGCACAATCGTTGCACGACTGTACCTAACCATAAACACCCATGCCTTTCTTAAAATCAATACACAGAAGTATATATTTTTAAACCTGCATATTTAGCTAAAAGAAATCCAGGTTAGCAGGCAATATTAACCAGATGAAATTGTGTCACTTCTCTTGCATTCATTGCACGCAGAGTCAGGGTATATGCAACAGTTTGGGCAGCCTGGCTCGTTGCGAACTAATTTGCCACAATTTTACGTAATTATGACATAACATTGAAGGTTGTACAATGTAACAGGAATATTTAGACTTATGGATGCCACCCGTTAAATAAAATACCGAACGGTTCCGTATTTCACTGAAAGAATAAACGTTTTGTTTTTGAAATTATAGTTTACGGATTCGACCATGTTAATGACCAAAGGCTCGTATTTCTGTGTGTTATTATGTTATAATTAAGTCTATGATTTGATTTTTGATAGAGCAGTCTGACTGAGCGATGGTAGGCAGCAGCAGGCTCGTAAGCATTCATTCAAACAGCACTTTAGTGCGTTTTGCCAGCAGCTCTTCCCTGTGCTTCAAGCATTGCGCTGTTTATGACTTCAAGCCTATCAACTCCCGAGATTAGGCTGGTGTAACCGATGTGAAATGGCTAGCTAGTTAGCGGGGTGCGCACTAATAGCGTTTCAATTGGTGACGTCACTCGCTCTGAGACTTGGAGTAGTCTCCAAAAAAAAGCCGCGGCTTTTGTGGAGCGATGGGTAATGATGCTTCGAGGGTGGCTGTTGTCGATGTGTGCCTGGTTCGAGCCCAGGTAGGGGCGAGGAGAGGGACGGAAGCTATACTGTTACACTGGCAACACTAAAGTGCCTATAAGAACATCTAATAGTCAAAGGTATATGAAATACAAATGGTATAGAGAGAATTAGTCCTATAAATACTCTATTAACTACAACCTAAAACCTCTTACCTTGGAATATTGAAGTCTCATGTTAAAACTTCTTATGGCTGCAGGGGCAGTATTGAGTAGCTTGGATGAAAGGTGCACAGAGGTGCCCAGAGTAAACGGCCTGCTCCTCAGTCATAGTTGCTAATATATGCATATTATTAGTAGTATTGGATAGAAAACACTCTGAAGTTTCTAAAACTGTTTGAATTATGTCTGTGAGTATAACAGAACTCATATGGCAGGCAAAAACCTGAGAAAAAATCCAAACAGGAAGTGGGAATTCTGAGGCTGGTCGATTTTCAACCAAGATCCTATTGATCTTGGAACTTTTGGACATTTCGTCAGCTTTTAGTGGACGCGCTTCCTGACTTTGGATTTGTTTACCAAACATGCTAACAAAAATAGCTATTTGGACATAAATGATGGACATTACCGAACAAAACGAACATTTATTGTGGAAGTGGGAGTCCTGGGAGTGCATTCCGACGAAGATCAGCAAAGGTAAGTGAAGATTTATAAAGCTTTTTGAGTTTTGTTGACTGCACAATTTGGCGGGTAACTGTATGGCTTGCTTTTGTGGCTGAACGCTGTTTTCAGATTATTGAATATTGTGTTTTGCCGAAAAGCTTTTTGAAATCTGACACAGCGGTTGCATTAAGAACAAGTGTATCTTTAATTCTATGTAAAACATGTATCTTTCATCAAAGTTTATGATGAGTATTTCTGTTATTTGACGTGGCTCTCTGCAATTTCTCCGGATATTTTGGAGGCATTTCTGAACATGGTGCCAATGTAAACGGAGGTTTTTGGATATAAATATGAACTTAATCGAACAAGACAAGATGTATTGTGTAACATGAAGTCCTATGAGTGTCATCTGATGAAGATCATCAAAGGTTAGTGATTAATTTTATCTTTATTTGTGTCTCTTTGGTTGGAAAAATGGCTGAATTTTTCTGAGTTGGTGGTGACCTAACATAATTGTTTGTGGTGCTTTCGCTGAAAAGCCTATTTGAAATCGGACACTTTGGTGGGATTAACAACAAGATTACCTTTAAAATGGTATAAGATACATGTATGTTTGAGGAATTTTAATTATGAGATTTCTGTTGTTTGAATTTGGCGCCCTGCACTTTCACTGGTTGTTGTCATATCGATCCTGTTAACGGGATTGCAGCCATAAGAAGTTAAAAGGAACCACCAGCTTTCATATGTTCTCATGTTCTGAGCAAGGAACTTAAACGTTAGCTTTTTTACATGGCACATATTGCACTTTTACTTTCTTCTCCAACACTTTGTTTTTGCATTATTTAAACGAAATTGAACATGTTTCATTATTTATTTGAGGCTAAATAGATTTTTATTGATGTATTATATTAAGTTAAAATAAGTGTTCATTCAGTATTGTTGTAATTGTCATTATTACAAATAAAATAAAAAAATCGTCCGATTAATCGGTATCGGATTTTTTTGGTCCTCCAATAATCGGTATCGGCGTTAAAATCATAATCGGTCAACCTCTACTCTCCATCTCTCATCTCTATCTCTCCCTTCACTTTGTCTCTCCTCTCTCTGTTGGATTTTTTTATGGTAATGAGCTGAATTTTCTTTTACTGTAAGAGATGGAGCGGATTTGGTGTGCGTATGGTGGGATGGGATTGAGTAAGTGGTGAGGGGCTGGCTGATATAGTGAGTTTCACGATCGTCGTATGGAATGGACCAAGGTGCAGCGTGGTGAGCTTACATTTTTCTTTATTTTGCAAATGTCGCCAACAAAACAATAATACAACAAAAACGAATGTGAAGCTCCGTAAGGCTATACATGCACAAACGAAGACAACTACCCACACCTACCAAAAGGAAAAAAGGCTGCCTAAGTATGATTCCCAATCAGAGACAACGATAGACAGCTGTCCCTGATTGAGAACCATACCCGGCCAAAACATAGAAACAAACAACATGGAATGCCCACCCCAAATCACACCCTGGCCTAACCAAATAGAGAAATAAAACGGCTCTCTAAAGTCAGGGCGTGACCGTACCCCCCCCCCCCCCCCCCCCCCCCCCTAAAGGTGCGGACTCCCAGCCGCAAACCTGAACCTATAGGGGAGGGTCCGGTTGGGCATCTACCCTCGGTGGCGGCTCCGGCTCGGGACGTAGCCCCCGCTCTCCCTCTGGCTCCCCCCACTTTGGTGGCTCCTCTGGTGTGGGGACCCTCGCCGCATGCCCCGGACCGGGGACCCTCGCCGCATGCCCCGGACTGGGGACCCTCGCCGCAGGCCCCGGACTGGGGACCCTCGCCGCAGGCCCCGGACTTGGGACCCTCGCCGCAGGCCCCGGACTTGGGACCCTCGCCGCAGGCCCCGGACTGGGGACCCTCGCCGCAGGCCCCGGACTGGGGACCGTCGCCGGAGGCTCCGGACTGACCCATGGAGCAGGCACAGGATGAACCGGGCTGTGGGGGAGCACTGGAGATCTGGTGGCTGACTGGCCACTTTAGCCCGGCATGTGCGGAGCGCAGGCACAGGGCGCACTGAACTGTCACAGCGCACCGGAGACACAGTGCGCAGAGCCGGCGCAGGATACCCTAGGCCGAAATGGCGCACCGGAGACCAAGATTGCTGAGCTGGCACAATCTGCCCTGGCTGGATGCCCACTCTAGCGTGGCACTTGCGGAGGGCTGGCTCCGAGCGCACCGGGCTGTGCACGCGCAATGGAGACACCGTGCGCTTTACCGCATAACACGGGGCCTGACCAGTACCACACCTTGCCGTGAGCACGGGGAGTTAGCTCCGCCAACCTCCCCGTGTGCCCCCCCCAAAAAATGTTTGGAGTGGCTTCTCGGGCTTCCGTCGATGACTTGCCTCCTCATTTTGTCGCCGCTCCTCCTTCGCTGCCTTTATCTCCTCCTTTGGACGGCGATATTCTCCAGCCTGCCTCCAGGGTCCTTTCCTGTCCAGGATCTCCTCCCATGTCCATGAGTCCCTTTCTCCACGCTGCTTAGTCTTTTGGTGGTGGGTAGTTCTGTCACGATCGTCGTATGGAATGGACCAAGGTGCAGCGTGGTGAGCGTACATTTTTCTTTATTTTGCAAATGTCGCCAACAAAACAATAATACAACAAAAACGAACGTGAAGCTCCGTAAGGCTATACATGCACAAACGAAGACAACTACCCACAACTACCAAAAGGAAAAAAGGCTGCCTAAGTATGATTCCCAATCAGAGACAACGATAGACAGCTCTCCCCGGCCAAAACATAGAAACAAACAACATAGAATGCCCACCCCAAATCACACCCTGACCTAACCAAATAGAGAAATAAAACGTCTCTCTAAGGTCAGGGTGTGACAGTGAGTGTGATTAGTAGACAGTGCAGGGAGAGAGTGACTGGAGAGGGGGAACTGACAGACACCTGATGAACGACATGGAGGACTCTCCAGGCTGGGGAGCGTAGCACTGATTGAGTGACAGCGCGTGTGTTTGTCAGATCGAGAGAGAGAGAGGGGCGGTACACTGCGCCAGGTAACACACACAAAGTAATTATTTTCATTACACACACGTATGTGAGCGTTTTGCAGTCTGTGAGGAAAAACACAGAAAAGCAGAATATAGAGCCCAAGCAGAGGTGACAGATGACGATGTTGTTTATCCTCACCGTTTCTGAGTTAGACACAATTCAATCAGTTGGGAAAATGCTTATTTTTTATTGCAATTATGCAGAATAATGACAGCCCTCCAAGCGGCCCTGATATGATATTGTTCCGTTTTGATTTCAGTTGTTTTTGATTCCTTTTCAGCTTTCAGTCTCTGTGCTAAATGTGACGAGTCTTGAAGGAGAAACACCATCTCGACTGCCTGAGAGGTGAATTAGACTACATGTCTAGACTTCAATTTCCTTAATATGAGGTGATAAGCAACAATAAGTTGCTTTAAATTACATCAGGCATTCATCAATGAGCTATGACTAAACTGCTGGAAACACAAGTGATTCCAGGTCTGGGTTAAAATTGTGAAATATTATTGCCAATTTGTGCTAATTAAACTGAACTTGCATTGCCCTGCCTACCACTGGCATTGACCAGAATGCACCTTGACGACAAGACATGTCATAGTGCTCCCCCTACTCCCCTGCAGAGGATCCCAGTATCTTCCCTGAAGATAGTCATCACTGGTAGTATCAGACAGTAAATCCGCTGTGGGCGGGCCATAATCTCTACCAGTATGTCAATCAGGGACAGGGGGATTTCTGATTAGTCCCTAATGTCCTGACAGTACCTAGGGCCTCAGCCAGCTGTGCTCTTGTAAGAGAACACACACACCATCCCGTTGCACTGCCTGGGGGTGATAAACGAGCTGCTGTGTGTGTCTGCGGGATTTCTCACTCTGTGATAGGGCGGCCATTTGTCTGAGGTGGGCGGGCTGGGGGAAGAGGGGTGCAGAAGGGGACAGCTATAATTCTTCTTTATTTTCTCCTGCTGTTGATTTGTTACACTACTGCTGTGAGCCATTGTCGCCTTGAAATATTTAGAAATGATCAAAAGATGTCAGAATTGACTGATGAATATTTCATGATGTGCCAGCTGGTGTGTTTAGCAGTGATCAATAAAGGGGGCCGATGGTGAAGGGCATTAGTCACAGCGGGACCTCTGATGTGGGACACATTTTCCTCTTTTGCCCTTCATTAATTTAGCCAGGCGGTACTTCCTCTTTTGCCAGTACTACTGTATCACCCCTGGTCCTGATCTCCAGAGCCCCTAACTAACACCGCTGTCTGTCTCAAACAGAGTCAGAGTTCTGATCTCCAGAGCCCCTAACTAACACCGCTGTCTGTCTCAAACAGAGTCAGAGTTCTGATCTCCAGAGCCCCTAACTAACACCGCTGTCTGTCTCAAACAGAGTCAGAGTTCTGATCTCCAGAGCCCCTAACTAACACCGCTGTCTGTCTCAAACAGAGTCAGAGTTCTGATCTCCAGAGCCCCTAACTAACACCGCTGTCTGTCTCCGGGTTCTGCTCCCTGTGTGAGCCCACTTTTATAATGACATTGCACCCTCCTGTCCCATTCCTTCTGACTGTGCAATTGAAATATTTAGTAGCTTGCTGGATATTTATTCTGTTGTATTCTGTTTTGTTTGTTTGTTGCTGCCTGCCTGTTGTTGCTTGGAGTGGGTTGAAAAAAGTGGCTCGTACTCATTTAAATTTTACGGTACCAAGGTTCATATTTTGCAGCCAATATCGATAAGACCAGCCAATACTCAAGCAGTAGAAAACTGGTGGGATAGGTACGCTGTACGGATATGAGCACTGGCCCAGCTCAAACACTGTTGTCTAAGTAATGTTATCAACTGCGTTGAGTATTGGGGGACGATATATCCCACTCAAATCAAATCAAATCAGATGTTATTTGTCACATACACATGGTTAGCAGATGTTAATGCGAGTGTAGCGAAATGCTTGTGCTTCTAGTTCCGACAATGCAGTAATAACCAACAAGTAATCTAACCTAACAATTCCACAACTACTACCTTATACACACAAGTGTAAAGGGATAAAGAATATGTACATAAAGATATATGAATGAGTGATGGTACAGAACAGCATAGGCAAGATGCAGTAGATGGTATAGAGTACAGTATATACATATGAGATGAGTAATGTAGGGTATGTAAACATAAAGTGGCATAGTTTAAAGTGGCTAGTGACACATGTATTACATAAAGATGGCAAGATGCAGTAGATGATATAGAGTACAGTATATACATATACATATGAGATGAGTAATGTAGGGTATGTAAACATTATATTAAGTGGCATTGTTTGAAGTGGCTAGTGATACATTTTTACATAATTTCCATCAATTCCCATTATTAAAGTGGCTGGAGTTGAGTCAGTATGTTGGCAGCGGCCACTAAATGTTAGTGGTGGCTGTTTAACAGGCTGATGGCCTTGAGATAGAAGCTGTTTTTCAGTCTCTCGGTCCCTGCTTTGATGCACCTGTACTGACCTCGCCTTCTGGATGATAGCGGGGTGAACAGGCAGTGGCTTGGGTGGTTGATGTCCTTGATGATCTTTATGGCCTTCCTGTGACATCGGGTGGTGTAGGTGTCCTGGAGGGCAGGTAGTTTGCCCCCGGTGATGCGTTGTGCAGACCTCACTACCCTCTGGAGAGCCTTACGGTTGTGGGCGGAGCAGTTGCAGTACCAGGCGGTGATACAGCCCGACAGGATGCTCTCGATTGTGCATCTGTAGAAGTTTGTGAGTGCTTTTGGTGACAAGCCAAATTTCTTCAGCCTCCTGAGGTTGAAGAGGCGCTGCTGCGCCTTCTTCACAACGCTGTCTGTGTGGGTGGACCAATTCAGTTTGTCCGTGATGTGTACACCGAGGAACTTAAAACTTTCCACCTTCTCCACTACTGTCCCGTCGATGTGGATAGGGGGGTGCTCCCTCTGCTGTTTCCTGAAGTCCACAATCATCTCCTTTGTTTTGTTGACGTTGAGTGTGAGGTTATTTTCCTGACACCACACTCCGGGGGCCCTCACCTCCTCCCTGTAGGCCGTCTCGTCGTTGTTGGTAATCAAGCCTACCACTGTAGTGTCGTCCGCAAACTTGATGATTGAGTTGGAGGCGTGCATGGCCACGCAGTCGTGGGTGAACAGGGAGTACAGGAGAGGGCTCAGAACGCACCCTTGTGGTGCCCCAGTGTTGAGGATCAGCAGGGTGGAGATATTGTTACCTACCCTCACCACCTGGGGGCGGCCCGTCAGGAAGTCCAGGACCCAGTTGCACAGAGCGGGGTCGAGACCCAGGGTCTCGAGCTTGATGACGAGTTTGGAGGGTACTATGGTGTTAAATGCTGAGCTGTAGTCGATGAACAGCATTTTCACATAGGTATTCCTCTTGTCCAGATGGGTTAGGGCAGTGTGCAGTGTGGTTGCGATTGCGTCGTCTGTGGACCTGTTGGGTCGGTAAGCAAATTGGAGTGGGTGTCAGGTAGGGTGGAGGTGATATGGTCCTTGACTAGTCTCTCAAAGCACTTCATGATGACGGAAGTGAGTGCTACGGGGCGGTAGTCGTTTAGCTCAGTTACCTTAGCTTTCTTGGGAACATGAACAATGGTGGCCCTCTTGAAGCATGTGGGAACAGCAGACTGGGATAAGGATTGATTGAAAATGTCCTTAAACACACCAGCCAGCTGGTCTGCACATGCTCTGAGGACGCGGCTGGGAATGCCGTCTGGGCCTTGCGAGGGTTAACACGTTTAAATGTTTTACTCACCTCGGCTGCAGTGAAGGAGAGCCCGCAGGTTTTGGTAGCGGGCCGTGTCAGTGGCACTGTATTGTCCTCAAAGCGAGCAAAAAAGTTATTTAGTCTGTCTGGGAGCAAGACACCCTGGTCCGCGACGGGGCTGGTTTTCTTTTTGTAATCCGTGATTGACTGTAGACCCTGCCACATACCTCTTGTGTCTGAGCTGTTGAATTGCGACTACTTTGTCTCTATACTGGCACTTAGCTTGTTTGATTGCCTTGCGGAGGGAATAGCTACACTGTTTGTATTCGGTCATGTTTCCGGTCACCTTGCCCTGGTTAAAAGCAGTGGTTCGCGCTTTCAGTTTCACGCGAATGCTGCCATCAATCCACGGTTTCTGGTTTGGGAATGTTTTAACCGTTTCTGTGGGTACGACATCGTCAATGCACTTTCTAATGAACTCGCTCACCGAATCAGCGTATTCGTCAATGTTGTTGTTGGACGCAATGCGGAACATATCCCAATCCACGTGATCGAAGCAGTCTTGAAGCGTGAAATCAGATTGGTCGGACCAGCGTTGAACAGACCTGAGCGCGGGAGCTTGCTGTTTTAGTTTCTGTTTGTAGGCTGGAAGCAACAGAATGGAGTCGTGGTCAGCTTTTCCGAAAGGAGGGCGGGGGAGGGCCTTATATGCGTCGCGGAAGTTAGTATAACAATGATCCAAGGTTTTACCAGCCCTGGTAGCACAATCGATATGCTGATAGAATTTAGGGAGTTTTGTTTTCAGATTAGCCTTGCTAAATTCCCCAGCTACGATGAATGCAGCCTTCGGGTGTGTGGTTTCCAGTTTACAAAGAGTCAGATAAAGTTCGTTCAGTGCCATCGATGTGTCTGCTTGGGGGGGAATATATACGGCTGTGATTATAATCCCTTGGTAGATAATGCGGTCGACATTTGATTGTGAGGAATTCTAAATTAGGTGAACAGAATGACTTGAGTTCCTGTATGTTGTTATGATCACACCACGTCTCGTTAATCATAAGGCATACACCCCCGCCCCTCTTCTTACCAGAACGATGTTTGTTTCTGTCGGCGCGATGCGTGAAGAAACCAGCTGGCTGCACCGACTCCGTTAGCGTCTCTCGAGTGAGCCATGTTTCCGTGAAGCAAAGAACGTTACAGTCTCTGATGTCTCTCTGGAATGTTACCCTTGCTCGGATTTCATCAACCTTGTTGTCAAGAGACTGGACATTGGCGAGTAGTATGCTAGGGAGTGGAGTGCGATGTGCCCGTCTCCGAAGCCTGACCAGAAGACCGCTTCGTTTGCCCCTTTTACGGCGTCGTAGTTTAGGGTCGCCGGCTGGGATCAGATCCATTGTACTGGGTGGAAGGCAAAACACAGGATCCGCTTCGGAAGAGTCAAATTCCTGGTTGTAATGATGGTGAGTTGACGTTTCTCTTATATTCAGTAGTTCCTCCCGACTGTATGTAATGAAACCTAAGATTACCTGGGGTACCAATGTAAGAAATAACACATACAAAAACAAAATACTGCATAGTTTCCTAGGAACGCGAAGCGAGGCGGCCATCTCTGTCGGCGCCGGAAGTAGTTTGTGTGGTAATAATGTTTTGTACTATTCAGACATTGTTCATGATAGTTGTCCCACTGAGCTAATAAAATCTCCTATACAAGACACCATATCTGGGTTGTTTGTGTTCCCTCTCTTTGTTCTAGGTGTGAAACATTCTCAGAACGATATCTTGTTAAACGCTAGTGAAACAGAGCAGTGTCCCCAGGTTGTTGGAACCCAGGTAGGGGGAACTGGAGGAGAGGAATTGGATGGAGAGGGGAGGGGGGAGGGCAGAGAGAAGGGTATTTTTAGACCAGAGGTGCTCATTTGTTTAAGATTTGCTCGTGTGTGTGTCTGTATGTGTGTGCATGTATGAGTGTCTGTGTGTGTGTGTTTCTGTCTTTTTTCCAGTCGGTCTGTTCTGTGGATGCGGCTGTAGTGAAATAGCAGATCAAAGCGTGTTCAGTACATGTCATTGTATATCATTTACACTTCTATGAGATCCAACATGGCCGAGGAAACCCAACCCCCTGCATTCATTAATACATTCAATTCATCAAAGACAAAACGTTGAGCCCCAAATGGATATTGTCATACTTTTGAAGTATAATTAGCCCCCCTTCCTGCATGCCTCCACCAATTTATTCAATTTAAACATCAGCCGTCGGTTATTGCAAATGTATTTTCAAATGACAGGTGTGTGTGTTTTAATCCATTAGAATATCAAATAATAGAAGTTCCATTATTTATTGTAATCTGGTATTTTCCCTGGATGGTCTGTATAACGTTTCTCATTGAAGATGCATTTTGTTAAGTGTAGCATTTCAGTGTTGGAAGTGCCTGATTCCTTTGAAAGTGATGAACAAAATGTTCTTCTGATGAAACAGGGCGATTCAGAGGAAGTGTTTTTGGCTGAAGTGATTGGAATTTCCCTTGTTCTGTTTGGGTTTAGGAGTCAGACAAGAGTCTAAGAAACAGTGTTGGACTGTAGCTTTCAATAGTCCTGTAACTCTACAGGTTTAACCTAGTGATGAGAAGGGGAGGTCTTCACCCTTGTCAGCCCTGGAGGCTGGCTTGCATAATAACATCAAGGAACCTCTGTACCGTACCATTATACAATGACACAATCTCTATTGCACTCCACACTGGCCTTTCCCACCTGGACAAAGGAACACCAACGTGAGAATGCTGTTCATTGACTACACCTCAGCGTTCATCACCATTGTGCCCTCCAAGCTCATCACTAAGCTAAGGACCTCCCTCTGCAACTGGATCCTGGACTTCCTGACGGGTGGTGAGGATAGGCAACAACACAACAACAACACACCATGATGACCCTCAACACGGGGGCCCTTTAGGGGTGCATGCTTATTCCCCTCCTGCGCACGACTTCAATACCATCATTAAGTTTGCAGACGACATGACGGTGGTAGGCCTGATCACCGACGATGTTGAGACAGCCTCCAGGGAGGAGGTCAGAGACCTGGTAGTGTGGTGCCAGGGCATTAACCTCTCCCTCAACGTCAGAAAGACAAAGGATCTGGTTGTGGACTACAGGAAATGGAGGGCCGAGCACGCCCCCATCCACATTGACAGGGCTGTTGTGGAACAGGTCGAGAGCTTCAAGTTCCTCTGTGTCCACATCACTAAGGAACTCTCATGGTCCACACACATCAACACAGTAGTGAAGAGGGCACGCTGAAAAGATTTGGCATGGACCCTCAGATCCTCAAAAAGTCCTACAGCTGCACCATTGAGCATCTGGCTGCATCACTGCTTAGAATGACACCTGCTTGGCATCTAACCGCAAGGCGCTAGAAGCGCGTACGGCCCAGTACATCACTGGGGCCAAGCTTCCTGCCATCCAGGACCTCTATACCAGGCGGTGTCAGAGGAAGGCCCTAAAAATTGTCAAAGACTCCAGCCACCCTAGTCATAGACTGTTCTCCCTGCTACCAGACGGCAAGCGGTACCGATCCACCAAGTCTGGAACCAACCGGACCCTGAACAGCTTCTACCCCCAAACCATAAGGCTGCTAAATAGTTCGTTCGGGAAGCTATTTGTTAACTATTTAACTATATGCATTGACCCTTTTTGCACTAAGCTCTTTTGGCACATCACATGCTACTGTTTATTATCTATCCTGTTGCCTAGTCACTTTATCCTTACCTATATGTGCATATCTACCTCAGTTACCACATACCCCTGCACATTGTCTCGGTACTGGTACCCAGTGCATAAAGCCAAGTTATCTTTACTCATTGCGTATTTATTCCTTGTTTTATTATTTTTCTATTATTCATATTGTTTCTCTCTGCATTGTTGGGAAGGGACCATCAGTAAGCATTTCACTGTTAGTTTACACCTGTTGTTTACGAAGCATGTGGCAAATCCAATTTGATAATGTGATCAGCTGCTCCCACCCACAGTAGCTGTCAGGGTTGACCTCCCATGATGCATCAGTCTACTGGGAGTTCCTTAGGAAGGACCAACATAGCAGGGGGACTCAGTACAGGGTGACACAGTAAATCTGGTGGACCAACATAGCAGGGGGACTCAGTACAGAGTGACAGTAAATCTGGTGGACCAACATAGCAGGGGGACTCAGTACAGAGTGACAGTAAATCTGGTGGACCAACATAGCAGGGGGACTCAGTACAGAGTGACAGTAAATCTGGTGGACCAACATAGCAGGGGGACTCAGTACAGAGTGACAGTAAATCTGGTGGACCAACATAGCAGGGGGACTCAGTACAGAGTGACAGTAAATCTGGTGGACCAACATAGCAGGGGGACTCAATACAGAGTGACTCTTTGTTTTTCTACAGTGCTAATAGAATGAAAGGCAAATTAGCCTGTTTCCTTCAAGTCTCGGAAACCTACATTTACTGCGTTACTGGCAGCATGAACAGAGTAGGATGGAAAATATACAGCAGCATTTGTCCTCGAAACATTTCCCCCAATTCCCCTGGCTGTCACTTTTACTGTATTCCCAGTCTGGTATGGTGATTTTCACTATGGATTCATAGTCCACTTTTAGTAACAGCTATGATGCTCTTTCACATTATTTTCCAATACTACTTTTACAACCTTGTTGTTAGGTTACAGTTGTGGGGGTCTGGAATCCCCTAAGTGTGCTTTCACTGTAATGATAAGTCTGGAGAAAGTGTTTCCATTGACTTGTTTCCAACGGACGACTGGGGAGTTTTATAGCTGGATTTACAGTTTTGCTCCAAGAAATGTAATGTGAGCTAGCTAGCCCTCCTGTGTTGTAACTAACAGCATGGTGAAAATACTTTAAGCTGCTTGATATTAGAATCAGAGCCACCTCAGGGTTTCCTGATATACATTTGCTGGGGTGACGAGCTGCACACTAAAACCATGGATGATAGACCTGTAATACTATAGTACTGTAGGTCTACTCAGTGTCTTGTTTTGACCGTCGCTAATTACACACCAGCACCAGTTGGCCTTCACCTTGAGTTTGTAATGAATGAAGCTCAGTGGGAACATGCAGCAAAGTTCTGCGTTGGTGTAGATAAGACTTATTTTTACCCTCACAGAGTTATTTTGGTCTGTACGGCTCCGATTAGAGAGGACTATTTTAAACTGTGTGGCATGTCTTCTGTCTGATGTTACTAATCCCACCAATCAAGAGGAAAATGGTAGCAGAGAGACAGACAGGGAGACAGACAGGGAGACAGACAGGGAGACAGACAGGGAGACAGACAGGGAGACAGACAGGGAGACAGACAGAGAGACAGACAGAGAGACATGGAGACCAGCGAGACAAACTGGGAGGCAAGAGAAAGACGAGCCAGAGAAAGATGGACATGAGAGGCAGACAAGACACAGACAGACAGACAGACAGACATAGGAAAGAGAGAAGGAGAGAGAAACAAAAAGAGAGACTGAACAACAGAGACAGAAATACAGTCAAGACAGACAGACAGGCACAGAGAGTGTTCATGCAGTGTTCCTAACCACATCTGGTCAATCTGTACTGTAGCTACTATACTGTAGCTAGTGGGTGTTAGAGACTGGTTGGACTTGTGATTGATAATGATGGATATTGGAGTTTTTCACAGTCCTTCCTAAACTTCATGCCTCAGGGTCCTGGTTAATACAACATGATTGACATGTTTGGGGCTGAGCAGCCCTGTCATTTTTAAACAAGTGCTGTTTAATTCCTGAGAGGCTCTTTTATTGCCTTATTTGTTTAATGAGGTTGTGCTTTTGACTGGGCCCTTGTGAGTTCTTGTTGAACAATGAACTGAAAACTGGAATAAAACGAAAAACAGTTGTTATAGGAAGGATAGCTGGAGTTGTAAAACCCTCTATTACACCCCAGAGAAGAGGAGAGGAGAGCAGCCAGGCAAGGCAGACCTGCTGAAGGTCAAGAGCATTGTTGTAGCAACTCACTCACTCTCAGGCTGTCATTTCCATCCCTGTGTAATGCTGAGATACCTGTGTCAGAGTGCTTGACAGAGTGATTAGATTCAATGTAACTTATTGTTTATTTCAAAATGGTTATTTACAGTCCCTAGTCAATTCCGTCCTATGCATTAATAATAAGGTCAAGCATTTATTTTTCAGAACCGTTCAAGCCTCAGCTTGTCTTCCTACCAAAACACTTCAGAGAGATAGTGTGAATGTTTTTTATTCACACTCTTTCTAGCAATGATACAATTTAGGCTTGTTTTTCCATGTGTTCCTCATTTTCATCATCGCCGCTTCTGAGTTCTAACACACAGTTACCTTCACAAAGAACTTTCAATGACAAAGTTAGTGAAAATAGGCAATCTAGCATTTTGAATGCATTAGCAATGGCAAATTGACCACAATGCAGCAGGCTGAGAGCCATGCTGCTTTTTAATTGATTGATGAACATCATTATAACTATGATCGTTTTATGATGGGCAATGTGTGTTTTTAAACCTGTATCTGTTCATCTGTTCTGGCTCTTCCGAAATCTTCTGGGTAAAGTCCTAGATCAGTTATCCATCAAGGGTGTCACATTTATCATGTTTATTAGCGTGTGTGTGATTAGTCTCATCTTTTGTTTCCTTTCCACTAATGTGAAATGAGCGCGTCTCATCATATTGCCATTACAGGAAGTCAGCCATCTTAGTGTTCTGTTCATGAGTTAGTTTACATTTGAAATGTCTGAATAATTGCAGAAACCATAAGCAAATACCTTATTCTCTCTCTCTCTCTCAGTCACTCAGTCACTCAGTCACTCACTCACTCACTCACTCACTCACTCACTCACTCACTCACTCACTCACTCACTCACTCACTCACTCACTCACTCACTCACTCACTCACTCACTCACTCACTCACTCACTCACTCACTCACACTCTCTCTCTCGCTGATTGATTGTCTTCTTTACCAATGGAGCCATGGAGCATTTCCCAGTAGTTGTTTTGACTCTCCATTGAAACATACTGTAATTAAATGATCAACAGATGATTGAGAGAAAGCTCCATCGCCTGCCAACTGATATCAGACTGGACTGCCAAAAGTCTTCCCTCAAAGCCCAGCGCTGCAGGAGGGCTTCTGCTCAGTGCTAGCTATGGACTGGCTGCTCTTTCCAGCAACACTCCTTCTGCTCAGTGCTAGCTATGGACTGGCTGCTCTTTCCAGCAACACTCCTTCTGCTCAGTGCTAGCTATGGACTGGCTGCTCTTTCCAGCAACACTCCTTCTGCTCAGTGCTAGCTATGGACTGGCTGCTCTTTCCAGCAACACTCCTTCTGCTCAGTGCTAGCTATGGACTGGCTGCTCTTTCCAGCAACACTCCTTCTGCTCAGTGCTAGCTATGGACTGGCTGCTCTTTCCAGCAACACTCCTTCTGCTCAGTGCTAGCTATGGACTGGCTGCTCTTTCCAGCAACACTCCTTCTGCTCAGTGCTAGCTATGGACTGGCTGCTCTTTCCAGCAACACTCCTTCTGCTCAGTGCTAGCTATGGACTGGCTGCTCTTTTCAGCAACACTCCACAGCCATGTTCTGATGTTGAATGTGACACGGCAGATACATTTGGAAGCTGCCCAGTGCTTCAGACCTGGGGGGACATTTCTCATTCAAATATACCCTTTTTTTCTTGTATTTCCTTTGAGTGATGGTGGGTCCAGGAAATACATTACAGAGCCCCAAATGAAGAAAAGACAGCCACAGTTTCTATTGGCAGTGTCCTGTGTGGTATAAATCCTCTAGGTTTTGATAGCCATGCATCCCTGCCTGTGTGACTGTGAGGGTAAAATATGTCAGGACAGCAGATTGGGAGAGTGCCAAGGCTAGTCTCCTCCTACGATAGGCATCTCCACTAGGAGTGATGGATGAAGGAGTCCCCTCTCAAACACACTGGTAAATGGCTCCTGATGGCGTGGGACCATTAAACAAAGGCCTGCCTCAGCTGGGCTCTGAGAGAGTTATGAACCACCCCTGTTCAGCCATACACAGCCGAGTGATACAAGAGCCTGTTGATGGGATAGACCAAAGCTATTGGACTGGGTTTAGTTTATCTGGATGAGGCCAAACTCCTATGGGAGATATGGACTTACATCCTAGTTTGCGCACGCATAAGTGGCTTTTTTATCCAATTGGCCCTGCCTGATAATTGCCATGGCGATTCACACCAGCTGAGCCATCAGTCACATGTAGAATAGAGGACGCTGCTGCGATTAATGCAAACGGCCAACTAACGTTTCACAGTTACTGTCCAGCCTGTTAATAGGCCTGTTAATGAATACTTCACTGGGGAAATGTTGAATCAGTCAGAGCTTGTCTTCATCTGACTGTTGTCAAGCTGACATGGCATTCATCTGGCTGTTGTCAAGCTGACATGGTATTCATCTGACTGTTGTCAAGCTGACATGGTATTCATCTGACTGTTGTCAAGCTGACATGGTATTCATCTGACTGATGTCAAGCTGACATGGTATTCATCTGACTGTTGTCAAGCTGACATGGTATTCATCTGACTGATGTCAAGCTGACATGGTATTCATCTGACTGTTGTCAAGCTGACATGGTATTCATCTGACTGTTGTCAAGCTGACATGGTATTCATCTGACTGTTGTCAAGCTGACATGGTATTCATCTGACTGTTGTCAAGCTGACATGGTATTCATCTGACTGATGTCAAGCTGACATGGTATTCATCTGACTGTTGTCAAGCTGACATGGTATTCATCTGACTGTTGTCAAGCTGACATGGTATTCATCTGACTGATGTCAAGCTGACATGGTATTCATCTGACTGTTGTCAAGCTGACATGGTATTCATCTGACTGATGTCAAGCTGACATGGTATTCATCTGACTGTTGTCAAGCTGACATGGTATTCATCTGACTGTTGTCAAGCTGACATGGTATTCATCTGACTGATGTCAAGCTGACATGGTATTCATCTGACTGTTGTCAAGCTGACATGGTATTCATCTGACTGATGTCAAGCTGACATGGTATTCATCTGACTGTTGTCAAGCTGACATGGTATTCATCTGACTGATGTCAAGCTGACATGGTATTCATCTGACTGATGTCAAGCTGACATGGTATTCATCTGACTGATGTCAAGCTGACATGGTATTCATCTGACTGATGTCAAGCTGACATGGTATTCATCTGACTTGTTGTCAAGCTGTGAACTGTGAACAATGGTTTTTCACTAAACACTGATTTGTGGGAGATGACTGAAATACTTTAAAATTGTGTCTTGTTGTCTTGTCTTGTTGTCTTGTCTTGTTGTCTTCATCCTAGTTACTGCCGTTACGTCTCTGGTTATACTGTACAACAACAACAACAACAGATGTGCTCATCAAACAGTGGTGCCTAGACATGGACGCTGATGGACATTACATGAGATGTTAATTAACACCAAGCTCACTAATTAGAATTGATAAATCAAGTCAATGTAAGCATCTAAAAAATACATTTTGATACATAAATTTGATATGTTGAAATTCTCTCTTTACACTGCAAACAAAAAAGTATGTTTTGAAATCTCAACCCTCATTGTGCTCCATGTATCTCTCATCTCAGTGTCAAGTGGTCTAGTATAACCTTAGGTATGGAACATCAAGTGGTCTAGTATAACCTTAGGTATGGAACATCAAGTGGTCTAGTATAACCTTAGGTATGGAACATCAAGTGCTCACTAGAGTGTAAAATAGAGACAGAAGTGCACTTTACCTACATTCTACCCTGGGAGTGAGTGTGGTGCACCAGGGAAGAAGAGAGATTGAATCACTCTCCCTCCTGCCTGTCTTCCCGTCCTCCCTCCTTTCCCGTCCTCCCTCCTTTCCCATCCTCCCTCCTTTCCCGTCTTCCCTCAATTGTGAAAATGAGCTGAGCTGTTGCTGGTCTCAAACAGAGGATAGGCTGCCAGACATTTGTTAAACACCCTCTATATGCTTCTCGCCAGGCAATTTGTGGGTGTCTGTGTGGGAGAGAGAGAGAGTTAGAGACAGAGAGTCTGTGTGGGAGTGAGAGAGAGAGAGACACAGAGAGTGTCTGTGTGGGGGTGAGAGAGAGAGAGACACAGTGTCTGTGTGGGAGTGAGAGAGAGAGACACAGAGAGTGTCTTTGTGGGAGTGAGAGAGAGAGAGAGACACAGAGAGTGGCTGTGTGGGAGTGAGAGAGAGAGAGAGACACAGAGAGTGGCTGTGTGGGGGTGAGAGAGAGAGAGACACAGAGAGTGTCTGTGTGGGGGTGAGAGAGAGACACACACAGAATGTCTGTGTGGGGGTGAGAGAGACACAGAGTGTCTGTGTGGGGTGAGAGACACACAGAGTGTCTGTGTGGGAGTGAGAGAGAGACACAGAGAGTGTCTGTGTGGGAGTGAGAGAGAGAGAGACACATAGTGTCTGTGTGGGAGTGAGAGAGAGAGACAGCAATTGTCTGTGTGGGGGTGAGAGAGAGACACACAGAGAGAGTGTGTGGGAGTGAGAGAGACACCGAGATTGTCTGTGTGGGAGTGAGAGAGAGAGAGACACACAGAGAGTGTCTGTATGGGAGTGAGAGAGAGAGACACAGAGAGTGTATGTGTGGGAGTGAGAGAGAGAGACACAGAGAGTGTATGTGTGGGAGTGAGAGAGAGAGACACAGATATTGTCTGTGGGAGTGAGAGAGACACAGAGTGTGTCTGTGTGGGAGTGAGAGAGACACAGAGTGTGTCTGTGTGGGAGTGAGAGAGAGACACACAGAGTGTGTCTGTGTGGGAGTGAGAGACAGAGAGTGTCTGTGGGAGTGAGTGAGCGAGAGACAGACAGACATAGTGTCTGTGTGGGAGTGAGAGAGAGAGACAGACATACATAGTGTCTGTGTGGGAGTGAGAGAGAGAGACAGACAGACATAGTGTCTGTGTGGGAGTGAGAGGGAGACAAAGAGTGTGTGTGGGAGTGAGAAAGAGACAGAGAGTGTCTGTGTGGGAGTGAGAGAGACAGACAGACAGAGAGTGTATGTGTGGGAGTGAGAAAGAGAGAGACATATAGTGTCTGTGTGGGAGTGAGAGAGAGAGATAGAGACACAGAGAGTGTATGTGTGGGAGTGAGAGAGACAGACAGACAGACAGACAGACAGAGAGTGTCTGTGTGGGAGTGAGAGAGAGACACACAGAGAGTGTATGTGTGGGAGTGAGAGACAGATACACATATGTTGTCTGTGTGGGAGTGAGAGAGAGACAGATATTGTTTGTGTGGGGGTGAGAGAGACATACAGAGAGATTGTATGTGTGTGAGTGAGAGAGACATACAGAGAGATTGTATGTGTGGGAGTGAGAAAGACAGACATACATCGTTTGTCTGTGTGGGAATGAGAGAGAGACAGAGAGATTGTCTATGTGAGAGTGAGACAGACAGACAGAGAGAGATTGTCTGTGTGAGAGTGAGAGAGACAGACAGACAGAGATATTGTCTGTGTGAGAGTGAGAGAGACAGACAGACAGAGAGATGGTATGTGTGGGAGTGAGAGAGACATACAGAGAGATTATCTGTGTGAGAGTGAGACAGACAGACAGATTGTCTGTGTGAGAGTGAGAGAGAGAGACACAGAGAGTGTCTGTGTGGGAGTGAGAGAGAGACACACACAGAGTGTCTTTGTGGGAGTGTGAGAGAGAGAGAGAGACACAGAGAGTGTCTGTGTGGGGGTGAGAGAGACATAGAGAGTGTCTGTGTGGGGGTGAGAGAGAGAGACACAGAGAGTGTCTGTGTGGGGGTGAGAGAGAGACACACACAGAGTGTCTGTGTGGGGGTGAGAGAGACACCGAGTGTCTGTGTGGGGGTGAGAGACACACAGAGTGTCTGTGTGGGAGTGAGAGAGAGACACAGAGAGTGTCTGTGTGGGGGTGAGAGAGAGAGACACAGAGATTGTCTGTGTGGGAGTGAGAGAGAGACAGAGAGATTGTGAGAGTGAGAGAGACAGACAGAGAGACAGACAGAGAGATTGTCTGTGTGGGAGTGAGAGAGACAGACAGACAAAGATTGTCTGTGTGGGAGTGAGAGCGAGACAGATATATTGTCTGTGTGAGAGAGAGACACAGAGATTGTCTGTGTGGGAGTGAGAGAGAGAGACACAGAGAGTGTCTGTGTGGGAGTGAGAGAGAGAGACAGCAATTGTCTGTGTGGGGGTGAGAGAGAGACACACAGAGAGAGTGTGTGGGAGTGAGAGAGACACCGAGATTGTCTGTGTGGGAGTGAGAGAGAGAGAGACACACAGAGAGTGTCTGTATGGGAGTGAGAGAGAGAGACACAGAGAGTGTATGTGTGGGAGTGAGAGAGAGAGACACAGAGAGTGTATGTGTGGGAGTGAGAGAGAGAGACACAGATATTGTCTGTGGGAGTGAGAGAGACACAGAGTGTGTCTGTGTGGGAGTGAGAGAGACACAGAGTGTGTCTGTGTGGGAGTGAGAGAGAGAGACACAGAGATTGTCTGTGTGGGAGTGAGTGAGAGACACAGAGTGTGGGAGTGAGAGAGAGACACACAGAGTGTGTCTGTGTGGGAGTGAGAGACAGAGAGTGTCTGTGGGAGTGAGTGAGCGAGAGACAGACAGACATAGTGTCTGTGTGGGAGTGAGAGAGAGAGACAGACATACATAGTGTCTGTGTGGGAGTGAGAGAGAGAGACAGACAGACATAGTGTCTGTGTGGGAGTGAGAGGGAGACAAAGAGTGTGTGTGGGAGTGAGAAAGAGACAGAGAGTGTCTGTGTGGGAGTGAGAGAGACAGACAGACAGAGAGTGTATGTGTGGGAGTGAGAAAGAGAGAGACATATAGTGTCTGTGTGGGAGTGAGAGATAGAGACACAGAGAGTGTATGTGTGGGAGTGAGAGAGACAGACAGACAGACAGACAGACTGAGAGTGTCTGTGTGGGAGTGAGAGAGAGACACACAGAGAGTGTATGTGTGGGAGTGAGAGACAGATACACATATGTTGTCTGTGTGGGAGTGAGAGAGAGACAGATATTGTTTGTGTGGGGGTGAGAGAGACATACAGAGAGATTGTATGTGTGTGAGTGAGAGAGACATACAGAGAGATTGTATGTGTGGGAGTGAGAAAGACAGACATACAGCGTTTGTCTGTGTGGGAATGAGAGAGAGACAGAGAGATTGTCTATGTGAGAGTGAGAGAGACAGACAGAGAGAGATTGTCTGTGTGAGAGTGAGAGAGACAGACAGAGAGATGGTATGTGTGGGAGTGAGAGAGATACAGAGAGATTGTCTGTGTGAGAGTGAGAGAGACAGACAGAGAGATTGTCTGTGTGGGAGTGAGAGAGACAGACAGACAAAGATTGTCTGTGTGGGAGTGAGAGCGAGACAGATATATTGTCTGTGTGAGAGAGAGACACAGAGATTGTCTGTGTGGGAGTGAGAGAGAGAGACACAGAGAGTGTCTGTGTGGGAGTGAGAGAGAGAGACAGCGATTGTCTGTGTGGGGGTGAGAGAGAGACACACAGAGAGAGTCTGTGTGGGAGTGAGAGAGAGACCGAGATTGTCTATGTGGGAGTGAGAGAGAGAGAGACACACAGAGAGTGTCTGTATGGGAGTGAGAGAGAGAGACACAGAGAGTGTATGTGTGGGAGTGAGAGAGAGAGACACAGAGAGTGTATGTGTGGGAGTGAGAGAGAGAGAGAGACACAGATATTGTCTGTGGGAGTGAGAGAGACACAGAGTGTGTCTGTGTGGGAGTGAGAGAGACACAGAGTGTGTCTGTGTGGGAGTGAGAGAGGGAGACACAGAGATTGTCTGTGTGGGAGTGAGACAGAGACAGAGAGTGTCTGTGTGGGAGTGAGAGAGACACAGAGTGTGTCTGTGTGGGAGTGAGAGAGACACAGAGTGTGGGAGTGAGAGAGAGAGACACAGAGTGTGTCTGTGTGGGAGTGAGAGAGAGAGACACAGAGATTGTCTGCGTGGGAGTGAGAGAGACACAGAGTGTGTCTGTGTGGGAGTGAGAGAGACACAGAGTGTGTGGGAGTGAGAGAGACACAGAGATTGTCTGTGTGGGAGTGAGTGAGAGAGACAGAGTGTGTCTGTGTGGGAGTGAGTGAGAGAGACACAGAGTGTGTGGGAGTGAGAGAGAGAGACAGAGATTGTCTGTGTGGGAGTGAGAGAGAGATTAACTGCTTTACCCTCATCTCCTGTTCTTTGCTCAATCACAGGCCGTCGCAAAACACAACTATCCTGTCATCTTCAGCATCTCTTATATATTGCTGACTCAATTACACACTCACAATGGCGTAGCACTTTTATGAGTCTGTCTGCTAAAATACACTATTTCTGCATGATTGTTTTTTATTGTAACTTGAATAAAATTTGCTATCACCAGGCTTTTGTACACTATAAAATAAATAAAGGCAATGTATTGCAAGAGGAGGCAGAGATGCAGTATCTCTTTTAACACCCAAACCTGCTATTCTTAAGCATTGTTCTCCATGGAAAAAAGAGAGATGGCAATTTGCATTCATTAAGGCTTTTTCTGACACACAGTGGGTTCCGTTAACCATTCTTTCCCCCTCAATAATAGAAACACAAATTGACTCTGGAAGCCCGGTGGATGGAGGATGATGGGAAATATATGAATTAGTCTCTTGTCATTTGTGGGGATAATTTGAATGTTGTCATGGTAATTTGGACTTGGGAGGCTACGGGTCAGTTTCCAAACAGAGACCTTGCACTGGAAAGCCCAATCCTTGTGAAGGCCTGATAAGGCGCCGTGTGTAGCCTTCAGCGCAATGATGAATTACCTGCTTATCGGGCTCAGCCCAGAGAGACACACAGCACAGCATAGAACGAAGGCACGAGACTGAGAGAGACATAGTGATGGAGGGAGAGCGATGGAGAGAGAGAGGGAGAGACAGGATGTGATTGTGCTATAGAGACAGGAAGAATGAGCAGGAGGGAGAGGCGTTGCTGGTGACAGGGAGAATAGAGATTCATTATAGCCATTCTTCAGTGCATCTGTCCTGTGTGAAACTACAGATGAAGACACACACAGCGGTAGCTACACATCACCTGGCAATGTGATGGCATTCAGAAGACTGTTCATGTAGATGTTACGCAGGATCATTTCAATTCCATTCCATTTTACCTCCCATGATGACGTTTTGACTTTGGCACCCTCTTTCATGGCTTTGATTTAACGATAGGATGTGTTTATGGTAGATAGTAAATGGTATTGTAATGGAAAATGTTTTGTGATGGGTGGCAACAAAGATTTTAAGATGTTCTTGGACTTTGGAGTTCTCTGGTGGTGGAGTAAGAGGACCACCAAATGTCTTCTCCCTCATCTTCCCCCTCATCTTCCCCCTCATCATCCCCCTCATCTTCCCCCTCATCTTCTCCCTCATCTTCTTCTCCCTCATCTTCTTCTCCCTCATCATCTTCTCCCTCATCATCTTCTCCCTCATCTTCTCCCCCATCATCTTCTCCCCCATCATCTTCTCCCCCCTCATCTTGCCCCTCATCTTGTCTCTCATCTTGTCTCTCATCTCCCCCCTCATCCTCCCCCTCATCTTCCCCCTCATCTTCCCCCTCATCTTCTCCCTCATCTTCTCTCTCATCTTCTCCCTCATCTTGTCTCTCATCTTCTCCCTCATCTTGTCTCTCTTCCTCATAATCCCTGTCACTCTCAGTCAGTCAGTCAGTCAGTCAGTCAGTCAGTCAGTCAGTCACTCACTCACTCACTCACTCACTCACTCACTCACTCACTCACTCACTCACTCACTCACTCACTCACTCACTCACTCACTCACTCACTCACTCACTCACTCACTCACTCACTCACTCACTCACTCACTCACTCACTCACTCACTGACTGACTGACTGACTGACTGACTGACTGACTGACTGACTGACTGGTATTTGACTATTTTCCTATTAATGTCTTTGTCCCCTTTTCTCTTCGTTGCCCATATGCTATTAGTGATGTGAAATGGAAGCTTGGAGAGAGCAGCTGAGGGACAAGCATCTCCTGTTCACGTCCTATCTCAGCCTGTCTGACCCACCACTGACCTATCAAATTCTATTTGTCACATGCGCCGAATAAAACAGATGTAGACCTTACAGTGAAATGCTTACTTACAAAAATAACAACAGCGAGGCTATATACAGGGGGTACCGGTACAGCGTCAATGTGTGGGGGCACCGGTTAGTCGAGGTAATTGATGTAATATGTACATGTAGGTAGAGTTATTAAAGTGAATATGCATAGATGATAACAGAGAGTAGCAGCAACGTAAAAGATGGGGGGGGTAGCCATCGTCTGGGTAGCCATTTGTCTGGGTAGCCATTTGATTAGATGTTCAGGAGTCTTATGGCTTGGGGGTAGAAGCTGTTTAGAAGCCTCTTGGACCTAGACTTGCTGCTCCGGTACCACTTGCCGTGTGGTAGCAGAGAGAACAGTCTATGACTAGGGTGGCTGGAGTCTTTGAACATTTTTAGGGCCTTCCTCTGACACCGCCTGGTATAGAGGTCCTGGATGGCAGGAAGCTTGGCCCCAGTGATGTACTGGGCCGTACGCACTACCCTCTGTAGTGCTTTGAGGTCAGAGACTGAGCAGTTGCCATACCAGGCAGTGATGCAACCTGTCAGGATGCTCTCGATGGTGCAGCTGCAGAATTGTTTGAGGATCTGAGGACCCATGCCAAATCTTTTCAGTCTCCTGAGGGGGAATAGGTTTTGTTGTGCCCTCTTCACGACTGTCTTGGTGTACTTGGACCATGTTGGTGCTCGGTCCTCCTTTTCCTGTAGTCCACAATCATCTCCTGACCTTACCACTGACCTGTCACTGACCTGTCTCTGACCTTACCACTGAACTTACCTCTAAACTTACCACTGACCTTACAACTGACCTTACCACTGACCTGTCACTGACCTTACCACTGAACTTACCACTGACCTGTCACTGACCTTACCACTGACCTGTCTCTGACCTTACCACTGACCTTACCACTGACCTGTCGCTGACCTTACCACTGAACTTACCACTGACCTGTCACTGACCTTACCACTGACCTGTCACTGACCTTACCACTGACCTGTCACTGACATGTCACTGACCTTACCACTGACCTGTCACTGACCCACCACTGACCTGTCACTGACCCACCACTGACCTTCCCATTGACCTGTCACTGTCATCGCTCTCTCTCATCTCTCTCTCTTTCTTCATGTTGTTCTGGCCCCACGGTCATTTCTTCCCTCATTTGATTTATCTCTCCTGTTGACGTCTCTCTCCATCGCTCTCTCGCTCTCTGTCTCTCTCTCTCTCCATTTCTCTGTGCCTCAGTTCAGGGGTGTGTGTGTACTGTGACCTGATCTGACAGCTCTCTGTTCTCCCATGTTCCTGCTCTGTGTGGGTTAAGATCTGCCATCTTCCCCATGTTTCCTCTACCATCATTAACTGGTCCTTTGTCTGTGAGCTCCTCCTCTCCCCCTCTCCTCCTTTCCTCCCCCCTCATCCTCTCCTCCTCCTTTCCTCCCCCTCATACTCTCCTCCTCCTTTCCTCTCCCCTCCTCCTCTCCTCCCCATCTCCTCCCCTCTCTCTCCAGCTTTATGAAAACATAAATCACAGTGGGGTGGTACTTCTTTCCCTTGTTTTTTTCTCTGGACGAGGGCCACCAATCTGAAATGAGGCTCATCAATGTTCTGGTGTGGGAACCTGTCTTCCACTGTGTTGAATGGTCTGAGCTGTGACCCAATGTGCCCTCTGTGTGTGTGTGCGCGTGCGTGCGTGCATGCGTGCGTGTGTGTCCAGATCCTTTGAGATACAGCTCTCTCTTAACTTGCCATGACACACAATGGCCATTCAGTGCCCTCTCTGTCTCTCTCTCACACAAAGGCAGACACGGGAAGGACTGTAGGGCAAAACATAGAGCAAAAATGCAGACAGATATTGAACTCTTTCAATGTACCACTGGAGAAACAGGTCTCATATTTAACTTGTTTCCCTGTTTCCAAAACTGCCATAGTCTCTCTCTTGGGCATACAAGGGCACTTACAAACTCTGCTCTCCCTCCCAGGCAGAATGAAATATTAGCTCACTGTCTCTCTTGGTTAAACCAACAGAGTTTACCCCCTTCCCCCTCCTTCTCCTCCTGACGGCCATTTTAAATGTCTGATAATGAGGACTAATTGAGAAGGCTCTCAGGCATGGCTGTCGTCCACTGTGGAAACAGAGCTGGTCTGGTCACTCCACTGACAGGACGGGAGAGAGGCCTCATCTTTCTGAGAAGCTGCTTACATGGCAGTGCTATGCCCTCGACCACTAACCGGAAGGCTGTCGGCTCACAACCCCCAAGTGGTGTGTGTGTATTTGTATGCCCCTGAGCAAAGCACTTAAAACTGAATAGCTTAAATAAATACCCACAGTAGCTGTGTAAATAGAAGCAGTGCTCGATCCAAATCCTTGAGAGCCAAGCGCCCGCAAAGAAAAGCTCCATTGAGTCATAGCTTTATCCTGTTTCTCTACTCTGCAGTACCACTCCATAGAAGAAGGTACAACTCTTTATTGTTGTGCAGCTTCTCTGGCACCTGGTGTGAGGCTCAAACCTTCTACTGAAGTTAAGGTGATTGACAGTTGGCTGGAGATGCTAAAGACTTCCCTGGAGGCTTGTCCTCACTGAGTCTCTGTGGAGATCCTCCATGCTGGGTTTACGATATCAGGTCAGGTGTTGGTCTACTGTAGTCTCTGTGGAGATCCATCTGTGGTCCTCACCCACCGTCCCAGCTTCATCCATGTTCATGACACATTAAAAAGGACCTGGAGGTCTGCTTTAATCTCCTCATACTTGGTCCAAAGTGTATTTCAAACAGACTCAAAGTATTCTGACATTCGGAGTGTCTCAAACTACAAACCTTCATCCAAATTCACTATGACAGGAATCTCTGACAGCTGCAAAGGACCTTCCCGGTGGAAGGATATAGGCCTATCCCCGAATACAGTTCTCCTCACAACATGTGATACCTAGATCTCCCTTGGAGAAGATGTTATTTATTTCAGTAGGACTTTCTGGTTTAAATAAAGGTTAACTGAACAACAGTGGTATTGGGTGCAGCAGGGAAAGCAATGTTGAATACAGATACAGGCTTTCAGACATCCAGTTTGCTTTTATCTTTTCATTTCATATTTACTGGTATTGGTTAATAACACTGCAGCTGCCATGTGGTTCACAGTGGGAGTCTGGGAGATGCATCTGTTTCTGACGGTAGGGGAATCAGTGCTGACAATGCCTGTAGAGAGCCATGGAGCCATAGCTTATTCTGTCTCCTAGTCTGACAATCTCCAAAATAACATTTGTGGATCTTAACACCTTGGCTGGTGGGAAGGGAAGTTAGAGAGAAAGAGAGTCAACCAGACCACCCATGAAATTGAGCCTTTCTGTAATTGAATGTGATAAAAACAACTCTTGAGCGGAGAAGAAGAAAAGGAAAGTAAATGTGGCTCATCTTTCTCCAGTCAACAAGTCCGACTTAATCCCCTTCCACTGCCTTTGTTTTAATCCACTTCTCCTGTGTTCCAGCGCTATCTGGAGGAATGTATGTGCCTCTCATATCTAGTGCCCCCCCGCCCATGCCCCCCTGCTCCTGTCCTCCTCACACCTCCCCAATTATATCTTTGTATTCACACTTCAAATAAAACCGTATTCTGTTCTGCTTATAACACCATAGAAAGTGGCAGCATCAGTCAAGTATATTATCTGTAGCCTGTTACTGTCTGTCGCAGGCCCACAACTGTTCCCTGAGCGTTGGTGAAGACTCCCAGGACAAAACTCACTGTCGTGTTAATCCAAGCTTTAATAAATAGGAGGGATATGTAGACCGTACCCAAATGTACACCGTACCCAGCCCTGTAATGTCTGCATACAATAAAAGGACAAGTTATTATCAGAAACGCCACAGATGACAGCGTCTCACAATTGAGAAGTTGGTAGAGTGGATAGCTTTTTATTCCTATTGTGGTGAATGTCATATTGTTGAATCTGGTGTTAAACTAGTTTAAAGTGTAATCTAAATATAGGACTACAGGGGGTTAGGTTTGGCAGTGGCTGTAATTGAAAATAATAGCCTTTGATATCAGGCTTCTTTCCCCTAATGTATCTCATCTATACAATCTACATCATGCATCTGAAGCTGTAATAATAGGATATACATCAACCCTGCCATGGTATAGGAGATTGAGACTCTATTTATTCAATTCCAGCTATTTTGCTAGACTCGCTAGCCACCTGTCAGAGAAGTCAGTCAGAAATCTTGCAATCAGTCATTCTCCCCTTCTGGTCCATGACATATTTAATATTTTCTAAAACGCTGAAATGTTTACACCAAGATATCAGTGGCTTTCTCCCCATAATGCATGCATAGCGGAACAATAGTGATCTGAGGATGCGCCTGAGTTTGAAGCATAGTTTGGCTGACAACAGAGAGAGAGCGAGCGGAGCAGGAGGGGAGTCCTCCCTGAGCATAGTTTGGCTGACAACAGAGAGAGAGCGAGCGGAGCAGGAGGGGAGTCCTCCCTGAGCATAGTTTGGCTGACAACAGAGAGAGAGCGAGCGGAGCAGGAGGGGAGTCCTCCCTGAGCATAGTTTGGCTGACAACAGAGAGAGAGCGAGCGGAGCAGGAGGGGAGTCCTCCCTGAGCATAGTTTGGCTGACAACAGAGAGAGAGCGAGCGGAGCAGGAGGGGAGTCCTCCCTCAGCTGTAAAGACGCAAGAAAATCTTATTGCTTTTTTCATTACATGGAAAATGACATTGTTCTCTCCCAAAACGACTTACATTCTCCTGCTCTGGGTCGGCTGCCTCTGTGGTCAGCCAGCGATCTAAGTGGAAGAGAGAAAGAGAGGGGAGAGAAAGTGTGTGTGGAGACTGAAATTCAGTGGTCGTCCTGCTTATCTGCTGAACCTTGCCATGGCATGGCAAACCCTACCAGAACCTTCTGTTCTCATTTCATAAGAAAATAACCAGCCTTTCACAGGGAATTCCTGTATGGGAACATAGTGGGGCTCAGCCTGTTGCACATCACATGCCTAATGAAAAGTGACGGATTTCTATTTTAACATCATGGAATTATAGGCCTGCCAGTATTCCAGTCATCCTATTTACATACCAATTAACAGTCTTAATGGCTGCATTTTCTTCTGATTAATTATATTACCATATATATGAGTGATTAAAGAGGGGAATGAAGGATGGCATTAATGCTCCTTGTATCCGTACACTTCAGGATTACACACTGTAGAAGTCCTCCTCTGTTGTTATTGCCGTTGTTTAAAACATCACACCCTTGTCTGACTCTCTGTATCTTTCTGATGGGTCATTTCCACGCAGGATTTACCACCTTATTATTATCATTATTTATTTTATTTTCCCCCCATTTTGGATCTCTCATCGCTGCAACTCCCCAACGGGCTCGGGAGACGAAGGTCGAGTCATGCGTCCTCCGAAACAAGACCCTCCAAACCGCACTTCTTAACACTCGCCCGCTTAACTCGGAAGCCAGCCGCACCAATTTGCCAGCAGGCTCGCCACAAGAAGTCGCTAGAGCACGATGAGCCAAGTAAAGCCCCCCCCTTGGGCAAACCCTCCCCTATCCCGGACGACGCTGGGCCAATTGTGCGCCGCTCTATGGGACTCCCAATTACGGCCGGTGGTGATACAGCTCGGGGTCCCGGGTCTGTAGTGACGCCTCTTGCACTGAGATGCAGTGCCTTAGACCGCTGCGCCACTCGGAAAGCCCTTTACTCCAGTGTTTTACTCAAAAAGCTCAGACTTTTCTGTTTCCATTTATGCGTGCCGGCACTGTGTCTCAATGGGCCATGGCTCCGGCAGACCTGCTATCACATGGGGTTAAAGCCAAGCCACTGGTACTTTTCAGCCTGCATTTACATAACAATGGCCAACTGTGAACTTTAACACCTTCTCACAAAGCAACCGTCTTGATGATGTAGAGGTCGTTGATTCTAGAGGTCGACCGATTGTTTTTTCAACGCTGATACCGATACCGATTATTGGAGGACCAAAAAAGCCGATACCGATTAATTAATTAATTAATTTGTAATAATGACAATTACAACAATACTGAATGAACCCTTATTTTAACTTAATATAATACATCAATAAAATTAATTTAGCCTCAAATAAATAATGAAACATGTTCAATTTGGTTTAAATAATGCAATAACAAAGTGTTGGAGAAGAAAGTAAAAGTGCAATATGTGCCATGTAAGAAAGCTAACGTTTAAGTTCCTTGCTCAGAACATGAGAACATATGAAAGCTGGTGGTTCCTTTTAACATGAGTCTTCAATATTCCCAGGTAAAAAGTTTTAGGTTGTAGTTATTATAGGAATTATAGGACTATTTCTCTCTATACGATTTGTATTTCATATACCTTTGACTATTGGATGTTCTTATAGGCACTTTAGTATTGCCAGTGTAACAGTATAGCTTCCATCCCTCTCCTCGCCGCTACCTGGGCTCGAATCAGGAACACATCGACAACAGCCACCCTCGAAGCAGCGTTACCCATGCAGAGCAAGGGGAACAACTACTCCAAGTCTCAGAGCGAGTGACGTTTGAAACGCTATTAGCGCGCACCCCGCTAACTAGCTAGCCATTTCACATCGGTTACACCAGCCTAATCTCTGGAGTTGATAGGCTTGAAGTCATAAACAGCGCAATGCTTGAAGCATTGCGAAGAGCTGCTGGCAAAACGCAACAAAGTGCTGTTTGAATGAATGCTTACGAGCCTGCTGGTGCCTACCGTCAGACTGCTCTATCAAATCATAGACTTAATTATAACATATTAACACACAGAAATACGAGCCTTAGGTCATTAATATGGTTCAATCCGGAAACTATCATCTCGAAAACAAAACGTTTATTCTTTCAGTGAAATACGGAACCGTTCCGTATTTTATCTAACGGGTGGCATCCATAAGTCTAAATATTCCTGTTACATTGCACAACCTTCAATGTTATGTCATAATTACGTAAAATTCTGGCAAATTAGTTCGCAAAGAGCCAGGCGGCCCAAACTGTTGCATATATACCCAGACTCTAAGTGCAATGAACACAAGAGAAGTGACACAATTTCACCTGGTTAATATTGCCTGCTAACCTGGATTTCTTTTAGCTAAATATGCAGGTTTAAAAATATATACTTCTGTGTATTGATTTTAAGAAAGGCATTGATGTTTATGGTTAGGTACACGTTGGAGCAACGACAGTCCTTTTTCACAAATGCACACCGCATCGATTATATGCAACGCAGGACACGCTAGATAAACTAGTAATATCATCAACCATGTGTAGTTAACTAGTGATTATGATTGATTGATTGTTTTTTATAAGGTAAGTTTAATGCTAGCTAGCAACTTACCTTGGCTTCTTACTGCATTCGTGTAACATGCGGGCTCCTTGTGAGGCAGGTGGTTAGAGCGTTGGACTAGTTAACCGTAAGGTTGCAAGATTGAATCCCTGAGCTGACGAGGTAAAAATGTGTCGTTCTGCCCCTGAACAAGGCAGTTAACCCACTGTTCCTAGGCCGTCATTGAAAATAAGAATGTGTTCTTAACTGACTTGCCTAGTTAAATAAAAGTGTAAAAAAAACGGCAAAATCGGCATCCAAAATTACCGATTTCCGATTGTTATGAAAACTTGAAATCGGCCCTAATTAATCGGCCATTCCGATTAATCGGTCGACCTCTAGTTGATTCTGCTATCCCCAAGTTCTTAGAGCCTCTATACACTTACTAGACTTTTCACAAAAATAACATCTGTTACACATATAACTAAAATGTGAACTTGCGTATTTGCTACGTCTCAAACACTACCACCGGAGGCAGCGCCCGACAGTTGCCCAACAGTTTCCGCCCTTGAAGCAGGGCAGTGTCAACAGAATTGTTTTCCTGGGGCCCAGAGTTTTTCCTGATCTGGTAGTAGGCTAACCTAACAACTCCGGTGCCTGTTTGTAGCATATGACATAGTTATAAATCAGCTGTAAAAAAGGTTTTATATGCCGATGATGGGACCAGATAATTTTTCTAATCAGGTCATATGGTTTTTAAAAAACTGGAAAAAGCCATTGTCCTAGGATGAAAACATTAAAACCCTTTACACAGACAAAGAGACAATACCTGCGATTGGACAAAACCTGACAGGGTTGAGCTCGCTGTATGCGGGTTTGCATCTTGTAGTCCTTCCGATCTGGAATGAAAAATATACTCATACAGCATGTCATCACTATTGTGCTGATTGATTAAAAAGGCCTAGGTAGCCTAGACACCTGGAGTGTGAATATAAACCACATTTGATCAGATTCACATTTTCTCAGAACACAAATCAATGGGCCTATTTTAGGCTATACATGTTATAGCTTAGGCTATGAATACATGACGTTACGTTTCCCCCGGCCAGGCCCAAATGGGATCAGATCGCATAGGCTTCTCTAGGCTGCCTGCAGCTGTGGTTGTTATCAGCAGGCTACAGTTGATCAGACTGAAGCACAGACGAATTGTGCATGTTGACAAATCATGAGGCATTGCATTTTTGCCGTGGTGGGCATGAACTTCCACATAAAACAGCTTGTCAAGGCGAATTTACTTAACACCCACGTTTTCAGTCACTGTTTGCTTTTACCACATGTAATGATTTGCATCAGAAGGAAGCCTGTTTTTTTTAGATGTTGTAAGATAGGCCTGCTGTACTTTTTATGCTTATGAGAGGGTTCATCGTTCATTTTTGATAGGCTGACATTACTTGATGAAGTCATGCTGTTACAGCAACTCTGTGTTTTTGTCTTGAAGTGAAATGTAATGAGTGTAGCCTACAGATGAGAAAATAAACCCTTTAATTGTCTGCACATACATGCTTGTGAATTGTTACATTATTCAAGAGTGTAATATGGTTTGGTTCAATTATTTGAAAGTGTAATATGTTTTAGAATAAAAGTTTCCGTCATTGTTGAATAGTTTGTGCTTACTGGCTAGTGGCTACTGTGATATTTACGTTCAATTTGAGCTGCGGACCAAGAATGTTGCGTTGCCAGCCACAACGAAAGGTAAGGCAATGACGTAATGTGAATTGAAAAGTAGAATTCTCTTTCGCCACCCCTCTCCTCAGACTCCTTCATATCTCCTAGTGAGAATATGGCGTTAGTGTCACACTCCTAATGGAAACTCAATTACACTAGAGTTACATTACAATAAAACACTTGTGACACTGGTGTGGTGGTAAGTCTCAATGGAAATACAGCATGAGAGGGACATCTACACGGAGGGGGCTGGTTGCAGGCCTTGAGAGAAAGAGAGAGAACGCACACAGAGTTCAGGCAGACCTGGTAAAGCACCACAGAAGGGCATGGTTCATCTAAGCTGGAATGCCCTGATTATTGTCATCACCAGACCAGAGTAACAACCATGACACACCTCACTCCTGATATTTCTGTGTTGTGCGTTTTTATTGGCCGTGGTGGCCTTCTGGGATAAGTGTTGTGTGAACTGTGTGCCATCAATGTAGTAGCAGTACGTTGAGGAGGTTCAGGGCTGATAGAATATGCATGGCTCGGTTGGATCGCTGTCTACCCTGTCTCCCCATACCTCCATCATTCATGACCACCTCATGAATATATAGCTAGGCAGACAGACGGACAGACACCAGGAGTTGTCTGTGTTTGTGAGTTTCTCCGTCATGTGTTCTGATAAAGAAATAATCTGATGATACTTTTATTTAGTCAAACGGAATGTCTCTCTTGTACCAGACAGCAAACCTCTGCTTTTCACTGAGCTCCTGGTGTGAGAGACAGAGAGGGAGAGAACCTCTCAGACAGAACCTCTATGACAGAACCTCTGAGAGAGAACCTCTCAGAGAGAACCATACAGTTTGAATATAATATCTGGCACAGTCTGAAGTTCGTCTTGTTCAAACCCTGAACAAATAGCATTCAGAGAAACAGAACGAGCCTGTCTCCTGTTACCAGGCTAAGTATGGGCAGTGGGCTTGTGTTTCCAGATCAGGTTGTGTTCCCCCTGTGTCAGCTGAGGGGTGAACACACACACAAACGTGTACCTGCATGCACGGACGGTTCTGTTCTGTTGCCAAGAAGTAGACACTACTGTAGGTAGAAGTCCGTTATGTTTTCCCCCAAGGCAAAAGTAACTGTACTGTATAGTACATTTTCTCTACTGATAATGAGTAGTATGTTTGGAAGCTCTGTTTACTGTATATCATATACTGGAATTGTCCTTAGAGAGCAGAAACTGTCGCTTGTTAATTTATGCACGCACACACACACACACACACACACACACACAAACACACACACAGCTGAAACCCTTGGTTATAGTGTTCAAATAAAATGATAATTAAACCTTTTTAGCTTGTAATAAGCTTATCTGTGGGCTGACTGCAGAACCTAATCTGATCCGTTTCTCATGTTTAGGCTGTCAGGGAAGTGTGCAGATTTACATACATTTACATTGCAGCTCCTGTAAGTGCCAGGCCTTAGTGATGATGAGTTGATAATATGCCCTAATCCCTATTATACTGGGACTGAGAATGGCCATACTCCCTGGGCAGCATAGGTGGGTGTAGGAAGGGACTGTGTTGCTCTGTGTAGAGATTGCCCCTTGGCTTCTTATTCTAGATTTGACTATATGACGTCTTGGTGCTGGCCTCCCTTTTATAAACTGGCAAATGCAGATTTAACACGAGTGAATCTCCTGCAGTTTTTTGCCTGGCTTATCATAACAGAAATGACCAGTTACTGAACCTTGATACATTCATCCATATTGTTCACGTGATATTTTATTTATTATAATGTATATATATATTTTTTTTTTTACCCCTTTTTCTCCCCAATTTCCTGGTATCCAATTGGTAGCTACAGTCTTGTCTCATCGCTGCAACTCCCGTACGGACTCGGGAGAGGCGAAGGTCGAGAGCTGTGCGTCCTCCGAAACACAACCCAACCAAGTTGCACTGCTTCTTGACACAATGCCCACTTAACCTGGAAGCCAACCACACCAATGTGTCAGAGGAAACACCGTACACCTGGCGACCGTGTCAGCGTGCACTGTGCCCGGCACGCCACAGGAGTCGCTAGTGCGCGATGGGAAAAGGACATACCTGCCGGCCAAACCCTCCCCTAAACCGGACAATGCTGGGCCAATTGTGCGCTGCCCCATGGGTCTCCTTGTCGCGACAGGGCCTGGACTCGAATCCAGAATCTCTAGTGGCACAGCTAGCACTGCGATGCAGTGCCTTAGACCACTGCGCCAATTGGGAGGCCTAAATATTTATTATAATTTTGATCATTTAGCAGACGCTTTATGCAGAGGGATTAGGCTTAAGTGCCTTGCTCAAGGGCACACCAGGCAGATTTGTAATTTTTTTCACCTTTATTTAACCTTTATTTAACCAGGTAGGCCAGTTGAGAACAAGTTCTCATTTACAAGATAAAGCAAAGCAGTGCGACACAAACAACAACACAGATTTCACATGGAATAAACAAATGTACTGTCAATAACACAATAGAAAAAATCTATATACAGTGTGTGCAAATGAGGTAAGATTAGGGAGGTAGGGCAATAAATAGGCCGTATTGGTGAAGTAATTACAATTTAGCAATTAAACACTGGAGTGATAGATGTGCAGAAGAGGAATGTGCAAGTAGAGATACTGGGGTGCAAAGGAGCAAACAAATAAATAACAATATGGGGATGAGGTAGTTGGATGGGCTATTTACAGATTGGCTATGTACAGATGCAAGATCTGTGAGCTGCTCTGACAGCTTGTGCTTAAAGCTAGTGAGAGAGATATGAGTCTCCAGCTTCAGTGATTTTTGCAATTCGTTCCAGTCATTGGCAGCAGAGAACTGGAAGGAAAGGCAGCCAAAGGAGGAATAGGCTTTGGGGGTGACCAGTGAAATATACCTGCTGGAGCGCGTGCTACGGGTGGGTGCTGCTATGGTGACCAGTGAGCTGAGATAAGGCGGGGGTTTACCTAGCAAAGACTTATAGATGACCTGGAGCCAGTGGGTTTGCGACGAAAATGAAGCGAGGGCCAGTCAACGAGAGCATACAGGTCGCAGTGGTGGGTTGTATATGGGGCTTTGGTGACAAAACGGATGGCACTGTGATAGACTGCTTCCAATTTGCTGAGTAGAGTGTTGGAGGCTATTTTGTAAATGATGTCGCCGAAGTCAAGAATCGGCAGGATACAGTTTTACGAGGGTATGTTTGGCAGCATGAGTGAAGGATGCTTTGTTGCGAAATAGGAAGCCGATTCTAGATTTAACTTTGGATTGGAGATGCCTAATGTGAGTCTGGAAGGAGAGTTTACAGTCTAACCAGACACCTAGGTATTTGTAATTGTCCACATATTCTAAGTCAGAACCGTCAAGAGTAGTGATGCTGGATGGGCGGGAAGGTGCGGGCAGCGGTCGGTTGAAGAGCATGTATTTAGTTTTACGTTAGGAGAGTTGTATGGCATTGAACCTCGTCTGGAGGTTTGTTAACACAGTGTCCAAAGAGGGGCCAGAAGTATACAGAATGGTGTCGTCTGCGTAGAGGTGGATCAGAGAATCACCAGCCGCAAGAGCGACATCATTGATGTATACAGAGAAAACAGCCGGCCTGAGAATTGAACCCTGTGGCACCCCCATAGAGACTGCCAGAGGTCCGGACAACATGCCCTCCGATTTGACACACTGAACTCTGTCTGAGTATTTGGTGAACCAGGCGAGGCAGTCATTTGAGTAACCAAGGCTGTTGAGTCTGCCGATAAGAATATGGTGATTGACAGAGTAAAAAGCCTTGACCAGGTAGATGAAGATGGCTGCACAGTATTGTCTTTTATCGATGGCGGTTATGATATCGTTTAAGACCTTGAGCGTGGCTGAGGTGCACCCATTACCAGCTCGGAAACCAGATTGCATAGCGGCGAAGGTACGGTGGGATTCGAAATGGTTTGTGATCTGTTTGTTAACTTGGATTTCAAAGACCTTAGAAAGGCAGTGTTGGATAGACCCAAACTGTAACAGTTTGGGTCTAGAGTGTCTCCCCCTTTGAAAAGGGGTATGACCGCGGCAGCTTTCCAATCTTTGGGGGTCTCAGACGATACGAAAGAGAGGTTGAACAGGCTAGGAATAGGGAATGCAAAAATTGCGGCGGATCATTTTAGTAAGAGAGGGTCCAGATTGTCTAGCCCAGCTGATTTGTAGGGGTCCAGATTTTGCAACTCTTTCAGAACATCAGCTATCTGGATTTGGGTGAAGGAGAAATGGGGGAGGTTTGGGCAAGTTGATGTGGGGAGTGCAGGGCTGTTGACCGGGTAGGGGTAGCCAGGTGGAAAGCATGGCCAGCTGTAGAAAATTGCTTATTGAAATTCTCAATTATCGTGGATTTATTGATGGTGACAGTGTTTCCTATTCTCAGTGCAGTGGGCAGCTGGGAGGAGGTGCTCTTATTCTCCATGGACTTTACAGTATCCCAGGACTTTTTGGAGTTTGTGCTACAGGATACAAGTTTCTGTTTGAAAAAGCTAGCCTTGGCTTTCCTAACTGCCTGTGTATATTGGTTCCTAACTTCCCTGAACAGTTGCATATCGCGGGGGCTATTCGATGCTAATGCAGGATGTTTTCGTGCTGTTCAAGGGCAGTCAGGTCTGGAGTGAATCAAGGCCTATATCTGTTCCTGGTTCTATATTTCTTAAATGGGGCATGCTTATTTAAGATGGTGAGGAAAGCACTTTTAAAGAATAACCAGGCATCCTCTACTGAAGGGATGAGGTCAATATCCTTCCAGGATACCCAGGCCAGGCCGATGATAAAGGCCTGCTCGCTGAAGTGTTTTAGGGAGTGTTTGACAGTGATGAGGAGTGATTGTTTGACCGCAGACCCATTACAGGACGCAGGCAACGAGGCAGTGATCACTGAGATCCTGGTTGAAGACAGCAGAGGTGTATTTAGAGGGCAGGTTGGTCAGGATGATATCTATGAGGGTGCCCGTGTTTACAGATTTGGGGTTGTACCTGGTAGGTTCATTGATCATTTGTGTGAGATTGAGGGCATCTAGCTTAGATTGTAGGATGGCCGGGGTGTTAAGCATGTCCCAGTTTAGGTCACCTAACAGTACGAGCTCTGAAGATAGATGGGGGGCAATCAATTCATATATGGTGTCCAGGGCACAGCTGGGGGCAGAAGGTGGTCTATAACAAGCGGCAACGGTGAGAGACTTGTTTCTGGAAAGGTAGATTTTTAGTAGAAGCTCGAACTGTTTGGGCACAGACCTGGATAGCATGACAGAACTCTGCAGGCTATCTCTGCAGTAGATTGCAACTCCGCCCCCTTTGGCAGTTCTATCTTGTCGGAAAATGTTATAGTTAGGGATCAAAATTTCAGGATTTTTGGTGGCCTTCCTAAGCTAGGATTCAGACACGGCTAGGACATCCGGATGGCAGAGTGTGCTAAAGCAGGGAGTAAAACAAACTTAGGGAGAAGGCTTCTAATGTTAACATGCATGAAACCAAGGCTTTTACTGTTACAGAAGTCAACAAATGAGAGCGCCTGGGGAACGGGAGTGGAGCTAGGCGCTGCAGGGCCTGGATTAACTTCTACATCACCAGAGGAACAGAGGAGGAGTAGGATAAGGGTACGGCTAAAGACTATAAGAACTGGTCGTCTAGTGCGTTTGGAACAGAGAGTAAAAGGAGCAGGTTTCTGGGCGCGGAAGAATAGATTCAATGCATAATGTACAGACAAGGGTATGGTAGGATGTGAATACAGTGGAGGTAAACCTAGGCATTGAGTGACGATGAGAGAAGTTTTGTCTCTAGAGACATCATTTAGACCAGGTGATTTCACCGCATGTCTGGGAGGTGAAACAAAAGGGCTAGCTAAGGCATATTGAGCAGGGCTGGAGGATCTACAGTGAAATAAGACAATAATCACTAACCAAAACAGCAATGGACAAGACATATTGACATTAGGGAGAGGCATGCATAGCCGAGTGATCATAGGGACCAGTGGGAAGCTAGGCGAGCTGGAGACACGGCGATTCAGACAGCTAGCGGGCCGAGGCTAGCAGGCTAGCAGAAGGGCCTTAGGGGGGCATCGCGACGGAAGAAGTCTGTTGTAGCCCCCTCGGACGGTTACGTCGGCATACCAGTCGTGTTGGATCAGCAGGGCTCCTTGTAGGCAGTAAAAGGGTCCAGGCCAGTTGGCAAAATAGGTATTGTAGCCCAAAAAATTGGCTGATGGTCTTCTTCAGCTAACAGTCCGATATGCTCTAGACAGCTAACGGGCCGTGGCTAGCAGGCTAGCGGATGGGCCTTCAGGGGACGTCGCGACGTAGGAGCCTGTTGAAACACCTCGGGTGGATTACGTCGGTAGACCAGTCGTGGTGGAATCGGCGGGGCCCCGTGTCGGCAGTAAAGCGGTCCAGGTCAATTGGAAAAATATGTATTGTAGCCCAAGGAGTGGCTGATGGACCTCTTCAGCTGGCCGGGATGGGCTTAGCACGAGGCTAGTTCCAGGCTCACTGGTGCTTGCTTCGGGCCAGAGACGTTAGCCAGGGGGTAGCCACTCGGATAGCAGCTAGCTAGCTGCAATGATCCAGGTGAAAGGTTCAGAGCTTGCGTTAGGAAACTGGAGGAAACCAGAGAAAAAGCAGTAGGGTATGCTCTGGGTTTAATCGCGCTGTGCAGACTGGCAGGAGTTGACCGGGCTAGGGTGAATTGATGACCGCTAGCAGTGGCTAACTGACTACTAGCTAGTAGCTAGTTAGCTGGCTAGCTTCTGTTGGGGGTTCCGGTTCTAAAGTATAGAAAATAGCAGATTCATTCCACATTGGGTGAGGCGGGTTGCAGGAGAGTATTGTTGAAACTGAGGTTAAAAATCTTAAAAATATATACGAAGGGGAAAAAAAGATATGTACACGGGACACGACAAGACAAAGAGAAATATGTCAACTGCTACGCCATCTTGGAATGTGTCGGCTCAGGGATTCGAACCAGCAACCTTTCGGTTACTGGCCCAACGCTCTTAACCGCTAGGCTACCTGCTGTATTCAAGCATAACCACTTCTCTCACAATTTAAGTAATCTGCTCTCCTATTAATACCTGTTCATTGTCTTGGCTCTCAGCACTGTGCACCACACACAGCAGCAAGTTCCACTGTTTTCCATAGAACCCTGAATCAGTCTGATACATACTGCTCATCCTTCCTCCCAGCCCTCAGAGGAGATGTATCCCGTCCGTTTTACTGTTTTGTTTTGATGCGGCCGACATTAATTGCATTGTTTTCCACAGAGAGTGGTGCAGCCCAGAGCTCCTTGTTTAATCACCAGTGATAAAAGTGAATGAAGCGTGAGGAGGCCTAGGAGATGTACTTGGCTGGCTGCTACAGAGCAAGGGGACCAATCTCCCTCTGTCACGTCACAGTCCAGATTGGAGTGCAAGGAAACTAGCTACTTACTCATATATGGGCATTCCTACATGTTACAATTGCCAGCTACAGACAGAATCCCATGTAGCCTCTATCCTTCCTCCGAATGCAGTATATAGATTTCACACAATAGAAAGTGAGGCAGTTAAACGATGGTCTGCTTACATGCGATGGGCTTGAACCTTGACACTGGCTGTCATTTCCAATTCTCCTATGCTAATATGTTCCCCTCTCTAACTAGCAGGGCTTGTAAAGCAGGCCTGGCTGCCTCAGAACATCCATATCCCCTTCTCAGCGTGCAATTGTGGATGGTTTGATTAGATGAATGTGTGTGTTGTACGTCTCTCCTGGCCATGTTTGCTTAGTGGTCTGGCAGCATGGTCTGTTCCGTCCCTGAGATGTAGGCGGTTGCCCCCTGTCATTAATTGAGTGATCGATCGACGAGGGTGTAATGAATCTCCTTACTCTCCTCTCTCTCTCCCACTATCGATGCCTCTGCACTGCAACTTTGTAACCCATTGTATATGACTACCTTTCTCCCATCACACTTGTTTCAGTGTAGCCTAGCTATGGTCTTTGGCTTTTCCCAGACAGCTGAATAGTTCCAATGTCTTTCTTTTCCTACATTTGAGTCATTTTGGCAGACACTCTTATCCAGAGGGACTTACAGGAGCAATTACGGTTAAGTGCCTTGTTCAAGGGGGCATCGGCAGATTTTTCACCTAATCTGCTCTGGGATTTGAACGAGTGACCTTTCGGTTACTGGTCCAAAGCTCTTAACCGCTAGGCTACCATCCTCTTTCCTTCATCACCAGTGATCTCCCGACTATCACCAGTGATCTCATAATCTTTTTTCCTTCATCTCATTGATATGGAGAAAACCCATCTGAATATGGCAGAATACAGACTGCAAGGCAATCAAACAGGCAAAACGTCAGTATAGAGACAAGGTGGAGTCGCAATTCAATGGCTCAGACACAAGATGTATGTGGCAGGGCATACAGACAATCACAGACTACAAAAGGAAAACCAACCACGTCGCAGACACCAGCATCTTGCTTCTGGACAAACTAAACACCGTCTTTGCCCGCTTTGAAGATAACACAGTGCCGCCGATGCGGCCAGCTACCAAGGACTGTGGGCTCTCCTCCGTGGCCAACGTGAGTAAGACATTTAAACGTGTTTACCCTCGCAAGGCTGCCGGCCCAGACGGCATCCCTTGCCGCGTCCCCAGAGCATGCGCAGACCAGCTGGCTGGTGTGTTTACGGACATATTCAATATCTCCCTATCCCAGCCTGCTGTCCCCACATACCCAAGAATGCAAAGGTAACTGAACTAAATGACTATCGCACTGTAGCACTCTACTGTCATCATGAAGTGCTTTGAGAGACCAGTCAAGGATATATCATCTCCACCCTAGACCCACTTCAGTTTGCAACCACACTGCCCTATCCCATCTGGACAAAAGGAATGCCTATGTAAGAAAGCTGTTCATTGACCATAGCTCAGCATTCAACACCACAGTACCCTCCAAGCTCATCATTAAGCTTGAGACCCTGGGTCTGAACCCCACCCTGTGCAACTGGGTCCTGGACTTCCTGACGGGCCGCTCCCAGGTTGTGAAGGTAGGAAACAACACCTCCACTTCACTGATCCTTAACACTGGGGCCCCACAAGGGTGTGTGCTCAGCCCCCTCCTGTACACCCTGTTCACCCATGACCGCGTGGCTATGCACATCTCCAACTCAATCATCAAGTTTGCAGACGATTAAACAGTAGTAGGCTTGATTACCAACAATGACGAGACAGCCTACAGGGAGGAGATGAGGGCTCTGGGAGTGTGGTGTCAGGAAAATAACTTCTCACTCAATGTCAACAAAACAAAGGAGATGATCGTGGACTTCAGGAAACAGCAGAGGGAGCACCTCCCTATCCACATCGAGAGGGACAGCAGTGGAGAATGTGGAAAGTTTTAAGTTCCTTGGCATACATATCACTGACAAACTGAAATGGTCCACCTACACAGACAGTGTGTTGAAGAAGGCGCAACAGTGCCTCCTCAACCTCAGAAGGCTGAAGAAATGTGGCTTGTCACCTAAAACCTTCACAAACTTTTACAGATGCACAATTGAGAGCATCCTGTCTCGCTGTATCACAACCTGGTACGGCAACTGCACCACCCGCAGGGCTCTCCGTGGTGGTGCGGTCTGCACCTCGCATCACCGTGGGCAAACTACCTGCCCTCCAGGACACCTACAGTACCCGATGTAACAAGAAGGCCAAAAAGATCATCAAGGACAACAAAACACCCAAGCCACTGCCTGTTCACCCCGCTATCATCCAGAAAGCGAGGTCAGTACATGTGCATCAAAGCTGGGACCGAGAGACTGAAAAACAGCTTCTATCTCAAGGCCATCGGACTGTTAAATAGCCATCGCTAGCACAGAGATGCTGCTGCCTACGTACACAGACTTGAAATCATTGGCCACTTTAATAAATAGAACACTTTAATAATGTCACTTTAATAATGTTTACATATCTTGCATTACTCATCTCATATGCATATACTGTATTCTATACTATCTACTGTATCTTAGTCTATAGCGCTCTGACATTGCTCATCCATATATTTATATATTCTTAGTTCCTTTACTTAGATTTGTGTGTATTAGGTATTTGTTGTGAAATTGTTAGATTACTTGTTAGATATTGCTGCCCTGTCGGAACTAGAAGCACAAGCATTTCTTTACACCCGCAATAACATCTGCTAAACATGTGTATGTGACCAATCAAATTTGATTTGATTTGAAACGTATCCAGTCCTTTTTAGTTTCCAGTGCTGAGACACAGCCAGGGATAGATGCAAGGCTTCTATTTCCCACAATGTGCAGCCAATGTAAATAGTGTAGTAGTTCATCTAAACAGCTGTCATAAACAATGATTTATATATATACACTAGATGACTGACAGGGGGCGCAGTATTGAACCGCCTCCGTCTCCGTGGTCCCGTGTGGCTCAGTTGGTAGAGCATGGCGCTTGCAACGCCAGGGTTGTGGGTTCAATTCCCACGGGGGGACCAGGATGAATATGTATGAACTTTCCAATTTGTAAGTCGCTCTGGATAAGAGCGTCTGCTAAATGACTTAAATGTAAATGACTTAAATGTCTTGGCACCATTGTAAAGAATATTTTGGAACTTATAGAAATCTATTTATTAATGTCTACACTTGTTTTTGCCGCATTAATTGTATTGTAGATGCTTTAATGCATACTTTTAAATGATGTTATGTGAGCTAAACATAATAAAGAAAAAAAAATAAAATAAAAAATATATATATATATACAGTACCAGTCAAAAGTTTGGACCCACCTACTCATTCAAGGATTTTTATTTATTAAAAAAAAAAAATACATTTTAGAATGTTAGTGAAGACATCAAAACTATGAAATAACACATATGGAATCATGTAGTAACCAAAAAAGTGTTAAACAAATCAAAAACAAATATTTTATATTTTAGGTTCTTCAAAGTAGCCACCCTTTGCCTCGATGACAGCTTTGCACACTCTTGGCATTCTCTCAACCAGCTTCAAACGTTCAAAGTTATTGAAATGTTCCGGATTGACTGACCTTCATGTCTTAAAGTAATCATGAACTGTTGTTTCTCTTTGCTTATTTGAGCTGTTCTTGCCATAATATGGACTTGGTATTTTACCAAATATTCTGTATAACACCCCTACCTTTTCACAACACAACTGATTGGCTCAAAAGCATTAAGAAGAAAAGAAATTCCACAAATTCACTTTTAAAAAAGAAATTCCACAAATTCACTTTTAACAAGGCACACCAGTTAATTGAAATGCATTCCAGGTGACTACCTCATGAAGCAGGTTGAGAGAATGCCAAGAGTGTGCAAAGCTGTCATCAAGGCAAAGGGTGGCTACTTTGAAGAACCTAAAATATAACATATATTTTGATTTGTTTAACACTTTTTTGGTTACTACATGATTCCATGTGTGTTATTTCATAGTTTTGATGTAGGTGTGTCCAGACTTTGAGTAGGTGTGTCCAAACTTTTCACTGGTACCGTTCTAAAGTTTGGGGTCACTTTGAAATGTCCTTGTTTTTCAAAGAAAAGCAAAATTTTTTGTCCTCAACTGCCAGCTTCATTAAATAGTACCCGCAAAACACCAGTCTCAACATCAACAGTGAAGAGGCGACTCCGGGATGCTGGCCTTCTAGGCAGAGTTCCTCTCTCCAGTGTCTTTGTTCTTTTGCCCATCTTAATCTTTTCTTTTTATTGGCCAGTCTGAGATCTGGCTATTTCTTTGCAACTCTGCCTAGAAGGCCAGCATCCTGGAGTCGCCTCTTCACTGTTGACGTTGAGACTGGTGTTTTGCAGGTACTATTTAATGAATCTGCCAGTTGAGGACTTGTGAGGCGTCTGTTTCTCAAACTAGACACTAATGTACTTGTCCTCTTGCTCATTTGTGCACCGGGGCCTCCCACTCCTCTTTCTATTCTGGTTAGAGCCCGTTTGCGCTGTTCTGTGAAGGGAGTAGTACACAGCGTTGTACGAGATCTTTAATTTCTTGGAATAGCCTTCATTTCTCAGAACAAGAATAGACTGACGAGTTTCAGAAGAAAGGTCTTTGAATCTGGCCATTTTGAGCCTGTAATCAAACCCACAAATGTTGATGCTCCAGATTCTCAGCTAGTCTACAGAAGGAAAGGTTAATTGCTTCTTTAATCAGAACAACAGTTTTCAGCTGTGCTAACATAATTGCAAAAGGGTTTTCTAATGATCAATTAGCCTTTAAAATGTATAAACTTGGATTAGCTAACACAACGTGCCATTGGAACACAGGAGTGATTGTTGCTGATAATGGGCCTCTGTATGCCTATGTAGATATTCCATACAAAATCAGCCGTTTCCAGCTACAATAGTCATTTACAACATTAACAATGTCTACACTGTATTTCTGATCAATTTGATGTCATTTTAATGGACAACAAAATGTGCTTTTCTTTAAAAAACAAGGACATTTCTAAGTGACCCCAAACTTTTGAACTATAGTGTGTATTTTTTTATCCATAAAGTATCAATTCTGTTACTGTCCCACCTACTTGAAATATTTAGATATTTAGATATTTAATATAGAATTCCATTCATTCCAACTGCTTCTTCTCGGGAGTGACAATATGGCCGACCAGTGTCTTCAAAGCCTCTCACTGGCCAATACATAGCATCAGCCATCCGGGGTTTATATACAGTGCCTTAAGAAAGTATTCACACCACTTGACTTTTTCCACATGTTGTTGTGTTACAAAGTGGGATTAAAATGGATTTTATTGTCATTTTTTGTAAATGATCGACACAATAATCTGGCAAAGTGGAAGAAAATGTCTAACATTTGTCATAAATTAATGAAAAATGTAACACTGATATATCTTAATATCTTAATTCAACCCCCTGAGTCAATAGATGTTATAATCACTTTTGGCAGCAATTCCAGCTGTGTGTCTTTCTGGGTAAGATTCTAAGAGCACACCTGGATTGTACAACATTTGCACATTTATGATATTCAAAATTCTTCAAGCTCTGTCAAATTGGTTGTTGATCATTGCTAGACAACCATTTTCAGGTCTTGCCATACGCTTTCAAGCAGATTTAAGTTAAAACTGTAATTCGGCCCCTCAGGAACATTCACTGTCAAATTGGTAAGCAACTCCAGTGTAGATTTGGCATTGTGTTTTAGTTTATTGTCCTGGCGAAAGGTGAATTCATCTACCAGTGTCTGGTGGAAAGCAGACTGAACCAGGTTTTCCTCTAGGATTTTGCCTGTGGTTAGCTCTTTAGCTCTTTCTTTTTTATCCTGAAAACCCCCCCAGTGCAGCTACCATTATGCTTGAAGATATGGAGAGTGTTACTCACTAATGTGTTGTATTGGATTTGCCCCAAACATAACACTTTGTATTCAGTATTACTTTAGTGCCTTGTTGCAAACAGGATGCTGGTTTTGGAATATTTTTATTCTGTTCAGGCTTCCTTATTTTCACTCTGTCAATTAGGTTAGTTTTGTGGAGGAACTACAATGTTGTCGATCCATCCTCAGTTTTCTCCTATCAAAGCCATTATACTCTGTAACTGTTTTAAAGTCACCACTGACCTCATGGTGAAATCCCTGAGAGGTTTCCTTCCTCTCCGGCAACTGAGTTGGGAAGTACACTTGTATCTTTGTAGTGACTGGGTGTATTGATACACCATCCAAAGTTTAATTAATAGTATTATATTCAAGGTCTGCTTTTATTTTTACACATCTGCCAATAGGTGTCCTTCTTTGCGAGGCATTGGAAATCCTCCTTGGTTTTTGTGGTTGAACCTGTTTAAAATTCACTGCTCGATTGAAGGACTTTACAGATGATTGTAAGTGTGGGGTACAAAGTCAAGGGGTGTGAATTCTTTCTAAAGGCACTGTACATACTTAGTCAAAACTCATTAGACCAAGCCTTGAATTTCAGCCTTCACCCGCTGCTTCCTACAACACTCCCAGCCATACAACACTTTGCTGCTTTTGTCCTTAGCTAAATTCTTTAGCTTGGCTGATTAAATAAAAAAAGAAATGTGTGCACGTTTATCATTTTGCGTAGTTATCATAATTGCATTTGGTGGGATAGGGTACTTTTTGTTGTCGCTGCTTTCCTCAGTAAGGAAGTGAAATTTAGCATCTCACTGAATTACAGGCGGTAGATGTTGGTCTGTCTGACTGTCCCAGTGGTCCTGGTGAATTTAACTAAGTGTTGGATAGCATTCCTTCCATTTTCCCCTGGATAGAAACACAATCTACCTGTGTCTGTCTGCCAGGCAGCGCGTCCCGCCTCCCCAAGCTTTTATTCCCTCCAGCCCTCCGGTAATACATTTTGCAGTTCTTAAAAAAAGCTCCCGATATCCAATTATATTTCCAGCGTAAGTAAAACATGCTGTCAACAAACTTACCTCAACCACCTGAAAGAGAAATTGGTAGCAGGAAACAGTGTCAGCAACAAATGCTGGCAGCTTTAATTGAGAGACCTGCCAAGAAATGTTTTGCTGCATAACTTATAGGTGAGTGTGTGTGAGTTTATATGTTTGTTTTTGTAAGTCTGATTTCGACCAGAATATTGATTACAGTCCATGGTGGTTGAGGGTTAATATATCTTAATCTGAAACCTAATGGTTAAATGTGTTTTATATTAGGAGCATAACGTAGTGGCATCTGAAGCTGGTTGGCCAAACGTTGTGGCCCTTTCACTTTTGGGGTTGCCAACTAGTCAACTGAAGTCCTCAAGTCTGTGTGTGTGTGCATGCGTGCCCTCATCCAGTGCAAAGCTGTAAGTGATACTGTGTTGCATCTCCAGAGAGGGGGAGTTACGATCCCTGCCTATAAGAAACATTAACCTCCACCCCTCACTGCGCTACCCACCCTACCCCCACCAACTCACTGCTCTACCCCCTACCTCCACCCCCCCACTGCTCTACCCACCCTACCTACACCCGCCGCCCTGCTCTACCACCCTACCTTCACCCGCCGCCCTGCTCTACCCCCCTACCTCCACCCCCCCACTGCTCTACCCACCCTACCTTCACCCGCCGCCCTGCTCTACCCCCCTACCTCCACCCCCCCACTGCTCTACCCACCCTACCTTCACCCGCCGCCCTGCTCTACCACCCTACCTTCACCCGCCGCCCTGCTCTACCCCCCTACCTCCACCCCCCCACTGCTCTACCCACCCTACCTTCACCCGCCGCCCTGCTCTACCCCCCTACCTTCACCCGCCGCCCTGCTCTACCCCCTACCTCCACCCCCCCCACTGCTCTACCCACCCTACCTTCACCCGCCGCCCTGCTCTACCCACCCTACCTTCACCCGCCGCACTGCTCTACCCACCCTACCTTCCCCCGCCGCCCTGCTCTACCCACCCTACCTTCACCCGCCGCCCTGCTCTACCCACCCTACCTTCACCCGCCACCCTGCTCTACCCCCTACCTCCACCCCCCCCCCCCCCCCCCACTGCTCTACTCTCCTACCTTCACCCCCTCACTGCTCTACCCTCCTACCTCCACCCGCTCACTGCTCTACCCTCCTACCTCCACCCCCTCACTGCTCTACCCCCCTACCTCCCCTCACTGCTCTACCCCCCTACCTCCACCCCTCACTGCTCTACCTCCCTACCTCCACCCCTCACTGCTCTACCTCCCTACCTCCACTCCTCACTGCTCTACCTCCCTACCTCCACCCCTCACTGCTCTACCCCCCTACCTCCACCCCTCACTGCTCTACCCCCCTACCTCCCCTCACTGCTCTACCTCCCTACCTCCACCCCTCACTGCTCTACCTCCCTACCTCCACTCCTCACTGCTCTACCTCCCTACCTCCACCCCTCACTGCTCTACCTCCCTACCTCCACCCCTCACTGCTCTAACCATCTACATCCACCCCTCACTGCTCTACCTCCCTACCTCCACCCCTCACTGCTCTACCTCCCTACCTCCACCCCTCACTGCTCTACCTCCCTACCTCCACCCCTCACTGCTCTACCTCCCTACATCCACCCCCTCACTGCACTACCCCTCTACATCCACCCACTACTGTCCCCCTCCAGTCTGTAGCTTCACTCCATTTGAAAGCAGTTTAACAGCAGCAGGGGCAGGTGCAGCTCTCTGTGTGCCGTCATAAAGCAGGCATTATGATGACATTAGTCATCATGCCTGGCCTACGTCTCTGTATTAAGCCCTCTCTGCAGATCGCTGGACGGACAGTAAAAGCTGCGGTGGCTGCACCAATTAGCTGTAATGGCGTTTAATGTCAGAGTAGCCCAACCAGCTCAGGTTTAACACTCTGACACAGGGGCTTTTAACTGGAGCCAGAGGCCATACAGAGAAGAGTGATTTAGCTGTTGCCCTGTGTGGGTGGTTGGGTGTGTGTGTCAGAGCTGGCTAATTAATTCCTCGGCACATCTGAATGCATTAGGAGATGTCCGTCACTATACTACTTGGTGCAAATGGTTGCTAAAGTGGCCGCTTTGCATCGATCTGAACCTCGCACCCTCTTTGGGGACAGTGCTCTTGCCTCATAACTCTCTCTCCCCCTCTCTCACGCACACACACACACACACACACACACACACACACACACACCGCCAGATCAGTAGGGATGACAGTAGGGATTTTAAACTGCATTGCTGCTTAGGGGTTTGAAAGTAAGCATTTCACTGTAAGGTCTACACCTGTTGTAATCGGCGCATGTGACTAATGCAATTTGATTTGATGACCAGGGATGTTCTGTTGATAAGTGCGTGAATTGGACAATTTTCGGCCTCCCGGGTGGCGCAGTGGTCTAGGGCACTGCATCGCAGCGCTGGCTGTGCCACCAGAGACTCTGGGTTTGCGCCCAGGTTCTGTCGCAGCCGGCCGCGACCGGGAGGTCCGTGGGGCGATGCACAATTGGCCTAGCGTCGTCCGGGTTAGGGAGGGTTTGGTAGGGATATCCTTGTCTCATCGCGCACCAGCGACTCCTGTGGCGGGCCGGGCGCAGTGCACGGTGTTTCCTCCGACACATTGGTGCGGCTGGCTTCCGGGTTGGATGCGCGCTGTATTAAGAAGCAGTGCGGCTTGGTTGGGTTGTGTTTCGGAGGACGCATGGCTTTCGACCTTCGTCTCTCCCGAGCCCGTACGGGAGTTGTAGCGATGAGACAAGATAGTAACTACTAACAATTGGATACCACGAAATTGGGGAGAAAAAGTTGGTAAAATTCAACAAAAAAAAAGAAAAAAAGAATTGGACCATTTTCCTGTCCTGCTAACCATTCAAAATGTAACGAGTACTTTTGGGTGTCAAGGAAAATTAAGGAATTTCTTAAGGAATTTCGTGAAGTAAAAGTTGTCAAAATTATAAACAGTAAAGTAAAGCACAGATACCCCAAAAAACGACTTAAGTAGTACTTTAAAGTATTTTCACTTAAGTACTTTACACCACTGCACCTAGCAGGGGTAGACAGAGGTGAAGGGAAACAAAAGGAGAGCCTTCCCAGCTGCAGTGTAGCAGTAATACCATACTGTTACATGGTAACAGGTGACACAGAGCCTCAGCCACCAGTGTAGAGAAGTAGGGGAGAGGGTGTGTGTGCTGGCAACTGGTGCCTTTATCCAGTCATACAGTTACAAATGAGGCAGCCTCTGGTGCTGTCCCCTCCCATCATCTGCTGGCTGGGACAGCTCTACACCTCTACTATTACACGCACACACACACAGACACACACTCTCATTCACTCACACACTGTTACCTAGCAACATTGACTGGGGAACACTGCCCAGGCGGGCTCCGTCACCCCCCCCCCCCCACCCTACATATCCATAGCGACATTTAAAGGTCTGACCCCCCCACCTACATATCCTGCTGTGTCCAGCAATTTCTCTCCCTCTCTTAACTTAACAGCTGTATGTGGGGTAGCCACACCACCAGTGGTCCAGGTCCCAGGGACGCCTTCTTCCTGAAAATAACACAATGCTCCACTTTTACACTGTTACATAAATATATGTTAGTGTGGCTGTATGTATGTCCGCTGTGTTCCGTGTGCGGTGCGGTAGTGGCGTTTAGTGTCTATCTCCATCAGGGGGACAGACAGCCAGATGAATCCTCATTGTGGCTGATTGAGCCTGATGAATATGATTATGGCTTATAGCAACAGGGCTCTTAGTGGAAGAGAGATTGATGCGTGCCTTCTGGGGAAGGGAAGGTAGCACTGAGGGTGAGTTGAAGCATAAGCTGTGTTCGAATACCCATACTAACATACTGTATACTACATACTTAATGAGTATATACTACATACTATATACTATTAGTTAATTTTGTATACTGTAAACAAACGTTATCGTTTCAGTTTAGCGTACTAGCTCTTTGCCTGTCTACCGGAAGTTGATGCTGTTGCTATGCAACCTATTGCTAGCTTGTTAGCATAACAAATGACTAGCTAAACATTTTACGATTTCTGGTGTGTTTGTAAATTCAATCTGGAGTGCCAGAGTACGCTCTGGGCGTTTGTAAAGCTAGAGCATTGTCAGATCGTCTGTTCGTAAATTCAGAGTGTTTCGCTCTCGGAGCGTTCAGGGCGCTCACTGGACGCTCTGGCCGATGAGTTGGGCAACGGCAGTCAAGCACCCAAGCTAACTGGATAACTTTGGCTAGCTACTTCCAGACACAAATGAGAGAACACTCTGACCATTTTACTAGCCCTAGCAGAGCTGGTTAGGCTGTTTACATGTTATCCAGATCGTTGGTGACTGTAACTGTGCTGCTGGCAACAATTTCATTCCGTTTTTTTTGCCAACGTTTACTGACACCGGCCATATTCAATGGCTGTTGAGCGTTGTAAATTCATCAGTTATTGTGCGCTCTGACACACTCAGACTAGAGTGCTCTGAAATCGGAGTAGATAGCCAGAATAATCAATGTCCATTGAAACGCTCAACGACTATAGCACTTAGCTAAGAATGATGTGAATAATCAAGTCAATAGATGCTGGGTAGTTAGTTAGATAGCAGATAGTTAATATACTGCCTGGCAAGTTTGATGTATTAGTAGCTACCTAATGTTTGGTAACATACTGGTACATACTGATGTAATGCTATGCGGTTCGTAAGGATAGCATAGCTAACAAATTGTCAGCCAACGTAACGTAACTTATTTGAAACGTCATAACTTTATTACATTGCTCAACATTTTCTTAACATTTGTCATAATTAGTTAAAGCAATGAATTTGAATGCGCTCTTGTCGGACTTCGGTTGCATATTTAGCGCCATTTTCTTCAAATCTGAAAACGTTGTGAAGCCACGCCCATTTTCTGAAGAATTGCATTATGGGCCCTCAAAGCACAGAAATAGTGTACACTGCTTGTATACTTCGTATTTTGGTGAATTTAATACGACATCCGGGGACATTTGGTATACTAACTATATCCATACGATGACCAATAAGCATACTACAGTTGAAGTCGGAAGTTTACATACACTTAGGTTGGAGTCATTAAAATTAGTTTTTCAACCACTACACAAATTTCTTGTTGACAAACTATAGTTTTGGCAAGTCGATTAGGACATCTACTTCGTGCATGACACAAGTAATTTTTCCAACAATTGTTTACAGACAGATTATTTCACTTTTAATTCACTGTATCACAATTCCAGTGGGTCAGAAGTTTACATACACTACGTTGACTGTGCCTTTAAACAGCTTGGAACATTCCAGAAAATGATGTCATGGCTTTAGAAGCTTCTGATATGCTAATTGACATCATTTGAGTCAATTGGAGGTGTATCTGTGGATGCATTTCAAGGCCTACGTTCAAACTCAGTGCCTCTTTGCTTGACATCATGGGAAAATCAAAAGAAATCAGCCAAGACCTCAGAAAAAAAATGTGGACGTCCACAAGTCTGGTTCATCCTTGGGAGCAATTTCCAAACGCTTGAAGGTACCACGTTCATCTGTACAAACAATAGTACGCAAGTATAAACACCATGGGACCACGCAGCCGTCATACCGCTCAGGAAGGAGACACGTTCTGTCTCCTAGAGATGAACATACTTTGGTGCAAAAAGTGCAAATCAATCCCAGAACAACAGCAAAGGACCTTGTAAAGATGCTGGAGGAAACAGGTACAAACGTATCTATATCCACAGTAAAACGAGTCCTATATCGACATAACCTGAAAGGCAAGGAAGAAGCCACTGCTCTAAAACCGCCATAAAAAAGCCAGACTACGGTTTGCAACTGCACATGGGGACAAAGATCGTACCTTTTGGAGAAATGTCCTTTGGTCTAATGAAACAAAAATATAACTTTTTGGCCATAATGACCATCGTTATGTTTGGAGGAAAAAAGGGGAGGCTTGCAAGCCGAAGAACACCATCCCAACCGTGAGGCATGGGTCTTCCAAATGGACAATGACCCCAAGCATGTTTCCAAAGTTGCAGCAAAATGGCTTAAGGACAACAAGGTCAAGGTATTGGAGTGGCCATCACAAAGCTCTGACCTCAATCCTATAGAAAATTTGTGGGCAGAACTGAAAAAGCATGTGCGAGCAAGGAGGCCTACAAACCTGACTCAGTTACACCAGCTCTGTCAGGAGGAATGGGTCAAAATGCACCCAATTTATTTTGGGAGGCTTGTGGAAGGCTACCGAAACGTTTGACCCAAGTTAAACAATTTAAAGGCAATGCTACCAAATACTAATTGAGTGTATGTAAACTTCTGACCCACTGGGAATGTGATGAAAGAAATAAAAGCTGAAATAAATCCTTCTCTCTACTATCATTCTGACATTTCACATTCTTAAAACAAAGTGGTGATCTTAACTGACCTAAGACAGGGAATTTTAACTAGAATTAAATGTCAGGAATTGTGAAAAACTGAGTTTAAATGTATTTTGCTAAGGTGTATGTAAACTTCCGACTTCAACTGTATATACTCAATTCACGTCACAAATAATATGGTTAGTGCGGTTAGTATGAGTATTCGAAACACAGCTAAAGTGTTTTTAGTAGGCAAAACGGAGACTGTACTTTACACAACATTTATGTATTTATAGTGGTCTGTGTGGAAGGGTGGGTGGGGCGGGGTCTCGGGTACACCTGAGAGGGAGAGTGTGTTTTTTTGGCATATTTTGGAATGTGTGTCTGTGACACAGAGAGATAGAAAGCCGATGTGTGTGTCCACCTATCTCCCAAATCATGATTCCGTTGCTGTGCTTGAGTTGGCACTGTTACTCGTGTCCTTGCAAACTCACACTGAGCCTCTCTCAGGGTCCAGCATGTTCTTGACCTTGTGACGCCACAGCACAGTCATTACTCACTCAACACATCTAGGGACATATGTCACACGGCCATATGTCTGTCTGTCTCTCTCTTTCTCTTTTAATCACACTCCTTCCCCCTCCATCTGTCTCCATCTCTGTCTCCGTCTCTTTCAGTTGGTTTTTATTGAGAATAATCTCTTCCTCTTTTTGTGTCTTGCAGGTGGAGGACGCCATGCTTATGTTTGACAAAACGACTAACAGACACAGAGGTAAGTCAGTCTACATACTACCTCCCTCATGTTGTGCTTACCCTGCTATCTATTGGTGTGTGAACCATGGATGTTAGTGTGTGAAAGAATAGTTTCATTCTCCGTGCAGTGGATTCATGGTCAATGGCCTCTGACTATAGGTTATAGCCCGTAGTTGTATATATACACTATATACTGTATACATGTAACTGCCAGAATAATGGAAACACTTGAGTAAATGAGGGATACAAAGTATATTGAAAGCAGGTGCAATTAACATCCCATCATGCTTAGGGTCATGTATAAAAATGCCCAGTTGCCCATTATTTTGGCTACAATAGCAAGAAGAAGAAATCTCAGTGACTTTGAAACACAGAGTGTGTGTGTGTGTGTGTCTCAGTCACCAGATCTCAACCTATTTTTTATTTTATTTTTTATTTGACCTTTATTTAACTACAATAAAGAACAAGAACAAATTCTTATTTTCAATGACGGCCTAGGAACGGTGGGTTAACTGCCTTGTTCAGGGGCAGAACAACAGATTTTTACCTTGTCAGCTCGGGGATTTGATCTTGCAACCTTTCGGTTACTAGTCCAACGCTCTAACCACTAGGCTACCTGCTGAGCAAGGCGCGTTCTCAGAGCATGTGCAGAACAGCTGGCAGGCATATTCACAGTGATTTTCAACCTCTCCTTGTCCCAGTCTGTAATCCCAACATGATCACCATCTCATGCCACAATGACTACTGTCTCCTCTGAACAGTTGATGTTGAGATGTGTCTGTTACTTGAACTCTGTGAAGCATTTATTTGGGCTGCAATCTGAGGTGCAGTTAATTGCCTATTTCTGAGGCTGGTAACTCTGGGTCCTCCTTTCCTGTGGCAGATCTCATGAGAGCCAGTTTCATTATTGCGACTGCACTTGAAGAAACGTTCCGTTTTTTGTCTTAAAGTAATGGACTGTCGTTTCTCTTTGCTTATTTGAGCTTTTCTTGCCAGAATATGGTCTTGGTCTTTTACCAAATAGGGCTATCTTCTGTATACCACCCCTACCTTGTCACAACACAACTGATTGGCTCAAATGCATTAAGAAGGAAATAACTTCCACAAATTAACTTTTAACAAGGCACACCTGTTAATTAAAATGCATTCCAGGTGACTACCTCATGAAGCTGGTTGAGAGAATGTCAAGACTGTGAAAAGCTGTCATCAGGGCAAAGGGTGGCTACTTTTAAGAAAATATACTTTGATTTGTTTAACACTTTTTTGGTTACTACATGATTCCATATGTGTTATTTCATAGTTTGATGTCTTCAGCATTATACAATGTAGAAAATAGTCAAAATAAAGAAAAACCCTTGAATGAGTAGGTGTGTCCAGACTGTTGACTGGTACTGTATATAAGTCCCCTATAGATGCATGCACAAACACTTACATTACACCCTGTTAGATTGACCCTATATGGTTGTTTTATTCACTGTGAATTTAATTGGCCTGCCTCCCCCTCTATCCCTTTCCCCCATCATGTGATGTGTTGATAGGGATTTGGCCAGGCATTTTGGGGGCTGACTAGGAGGAAAGGGTTACGGAACAGAGTGAGTGTGTGGTCCGATAACACTGCTGATAGTGGGCCGAGCCGGACGCGTGCTTGCATTTATCTCCCCCTCTTATCTCCAGGCCTTATCTGGCTTTAGCGGGGAGGCTTCTCTCTAAAGCAGAGGACTTTCCAAAGACAGAGCGCTGGCTCCACACTAAAGCCTGCTGGCCTGTTTTTCCTTTTTGTCAAGAGCTCACCGTTTACTCGCACAAGCGCATATTGCAATATAATATTTTTACGATATGTTGGATTCGACATTTTGAACATTGAAATATTAAAGACATGATAGATCAGACGCATAGTATATTAAGGAGTGAGATCTGTAGAAAGACACATTGGCTTTGGAATGTGTTGGACTAATGGGAGGAGAGCACCGTGTTGATATAGGGGAGACAGATGGACATCTGTGGATTAGGTGAAGGAGGGGTTGAGGTCAGGAGGTGAGGTCAGATCCCCTGAAGGGAGTAATAAGGGTTTAGTAGCCTGTTATTCTTTTCCTGTAGAACCATAAGATGTAAGGATTGGAGAGAAGGAGGAGTGTCTTCAGTGGGATATATATAACTGTGATGGTGAGAAATGTTTTGCTGTCTGATTACAGCTGTACAGAACCTTTGGGAAGAATTAAACTTGGTTAACCTCTAACGCCTACCAAACCCGGATCCGGGATCCCCCCATCACAAAAGCTGACTAGCATAGCCTAGCCTAAAGCCACAGGGATATCATATAATAAAATGTTCATGAAATCACAAGTCCAAGACACCAAATGAAAGATACACATCTTGTGAATAAAGCCATCATTTCTGATTTTTAAAATGTTTTACAGGGAAGACAAAATATGTAAATCTATTAGCTAACCACGTTAGCAAAAGACACCACTTCCATACTCCACCATTTTCTTACTGCATCAGTAGCTATCACAAATTCGACCAAATAAAGATATAAATAGCCACTAACCAAGAAACAACCTCATCAGATGACAGTCTGATAACATATTTATTGTATAGCATAGGTTTTGTTAGAAAAATGTGCATATTTCAGGTATAAATCATAGTTTACCATTGCAGCCCCCATCACAACTCTCACTAAAATGACTAGAATAACTACAGAGAGCAACGTGTATTAGCTAATTATTCATCATAAAACATTTCTTAAAAATACACAGCGTACAGCAATGGAAAGACACAGATCTTGTGAATCCAGACAATATTTCAGATTTTCTAAGTGTTTTACAGCGAAAACACAATATAGCGTTATATTAGCTTAGCACAGTAGCAAACCAAACAACAGCATTGATTCCAGCCAAACATAGCGATAACGTATTCACCACCAAAATATATTAATTTTCACTAACCTTCTCAGAATTCTTCAGATGACAGTCCTGTAACATCATATTACACAATGCATATAGAGTTTGTTCGAAAATGTGCATATTTAGCGGCACAAATCGTGCTTATACAATGAGAAAAGTTGCCAAGCTCCCCAGAAAATTGCGGGCGCCATCTTGGAGAGTCACCTAGTCTAATCAATAAATAATCATAAACTTGACTAAAAAATACAGGGTGGACAGCAATTGAAAGACAAATTAGTTCTTAATGCAATCGCTGAATTACATTTTTAAAATTAACCTTACTGTGCAATACTGGGTGCAATACAGGGTGCGATAGCGCAAGGCTACACGGAAAATAATGGCGTCTTATGCATTTTACTTTTTCAACAGAACAACGAATTATCAGCATAAATAGTACTTACTATTAGCTGAACTCCCATCAGAATCTTGGGAAAGGTGTCCGTTGGCCAAAAGAATCGTTGCTGGGTTGGAGAATGTTTCCTTCGACGTTGCATTTAGCAGTACACAATGGCATTCGAGAGAGAGATACCCAACTCAATACAACGTCAGAAAATGAAATGCCCGAAAATCGCAATATACTGACATAAACTGATATAAATCGGTTTAAAATAACAAGATTATGATGTCTTTAAAGCCTATATCGAATAAAAACAGAGCCGGATATATCTAGTTTCTAAAACCAGAGCTTCTAAAAAGACATGCCAAGACCCTTTCTGCGTCAGCGCGAAGATCCAAAAGGGTGGACACCTCGGTTCCAATCAATTTATCAACTTTGGGACCTACGTAGAAACTCCATTTCAACTCTCCCTATTCGCTAACAACCAGGGAAAGGCGTATGCAGTGCATCTCAACCAATAGAGGACAGGCAAATTAATACACAGGTCTGGGAACAGCCAGAAAAATTATGCACTCTGACATACACATAGGAAAATTGCTCTAAGTCGAGTTCTGTTTCACCCACAGATATAATTCAAACGGTTTTAGAAACTAGAGAGTGTTTTCTATCCAATAGTAATAATAATATGCATATTGTACGAGCAAGAATTGAGTACGAGGCAGTTTAATTTGGATACGAATTTGTGCTATGTCGAAATGGCACCCCCCTAGTGGCAAGAAGTTAAAGCTTCTCTAGTGTCCGTGAGTTATTTAGTCTGCAAAATAAGAACCTAACAGATATATCAATAAAAATAATAAGTAGCTAACTCCAGTCGGCTGTACGTTCGCCAAAACTCAGCCATTTTTCATCATATAGCTTGTTCTCCAACTTCTTTTTAAATAATGAGCCAAAATATGCTGGAGAGGGTCAAGTTCACATCTGTACACAGGAGTGCATCACCACTCCATGTTTATGGCCTTAATTGCAGCAGCAGCCTGATAAAAACAGGTCTATCATGTCTTTCTGCTTAACGGACAAGTTTGTGTCCCAAAATAGTGTGCTGTGTGTGACATGTGGTTGTACTGTGTTTAGTGTGTCAGCCGCTTAGCGTCAGGGGGTCGGACAGCTCTACACATTTTTTTAAATGTTCTTTTATTTGAGTCATTCCAATAAATGGTTGTAAAACAATATGTTCAAATGTGTTTCATTTGAATAAATGCTGCTATTTTGAACACAGTGATTTGAATGCCGTATGGACTCTGACCTTCAGCTCCATGCATACTTCATGAGCTCCTAGCACTATTCCCAGGGTTCTCTGCTCTACTCAGGAGTCAGCGGTCCCTCTCCTCTAGTTCTGGTTGTGAAGCAACTAGGAACACTCCCACAGGGCACGCTTGGTGGCCATAGCTGCTAGCTGATGGAACAGGGGCTCTGGGGGTGTTTCAAGGAGCCTGACTCTAGAGACTGATATTGGTGGTTGGAGAGAGGGAGGGAGGGACAGATAGAGAGGGGGAGAGAGAGAGGCGTAGTGGGGTCAGGCTTAGGTTAAAAGTGTTTTACCTGGTGCTAGTATCGTTTAACGTGGATGAAAAGGCCGGTTTATTCTCCCCTGGCTGTGTGATTGGTTTGATTGGAGTGCGGGGCACCCGGGTCAACAACACAACTGTCACGGCTATTGGGAATACAACTTGTAAACATCCAGCTAGATAGTCAGACAATGGCAGCAAGGGTAAGGGCAAACCATTTCCATGATGGTGAGAGAATAAAATACCCTTCCGTTCCCGGGACTTTCAAAGTGAGACGGAGAGTGATGTTTCACATTTGCCTTCGCCGCTGTGGTTTTGCAGCAGATGCGTTTCACTCTAATCCATTCTGCATTTGGAACGCATATGATTGTCCTTTTGTATCACTCTGTCTGTTCTGTTGGTCCTCTCCGCTCATCCCCCCTCCATTACCCTAGCTGTTAAACTGGGTCCTGGAGGTTACGTTTAGAACAGCTTGCCAGTAATTGTCCAGTTCCCCTCAGTGAATTGACTGGCACACAAACCGCTATTGTATTGGCGAAGCAAAGAGCCATAAAAAAATGCAGCATCTGAGGATAGTGTTTGAATGGATGTGTCACATCAAGGTAAACTCTGTGCTATGGCTATTCAGAGGCAGGAGAGCTCTCCTATTCACACTCATATCGCTGCTATTCAGAGGCAGGAGAGCTCTCCTATTCACACTCATATCGCTGCTATTCAGAGAGGCAGGAGAGCTCTCCTATTCACACTCATATCGCTGCTATTCAGAGGCAGGAGAGCTCTCCTATTCACACTCATATCGCTGCTATTCAGAGGCAGGAGAGCTCTCCTATTCACACTCATGTCGCTGCTATTCAGAGGCAGGAGAGCTCTCCTATTCACACTCATGTCGCTGCTATTCAGAGGCAGGAGAGCTCTCCTATTCACACTCATATCGCTGCTATTCAGAGGCAGGAGAGCTCTCCTATTCACACTCATATCGCTGCTATTCAGAGGCAGGAGAGCTCTCCTATTCACACTCATATCGCTGCTATTCAGAGACTGAGACTGTCAGCTGGGTGAGTCATCATTGTCTCTGCCTCGAAACGTCCACACTCTCTCTCTAGGATTATTAAGTAGTCTGTTTGGTAAACTAGAGCTGCTAGCTGGAATATACCGGGCATCACAGCTGTGTGTGTTGATGTTCGGCTGTGTGACGTGTGTTGATGTTCGCTTGTGTGTGTGTGTTGATTTTTGGCTGTATGACGAGTGTTGATGTTTGGCTGTGTGACGTGTGTTGATGTTTGGCTTTGTGTGTGTGTGTGTGTGTGTGTGTGTGTGTGTGTGTGAAAGATCCGCTGCCGCCTGTTATTCCACTCCTGACACTCGTGAACTATTCAGCAGTGTCCTTCAGTGTGTGGCGAGGTGACTGATGAAATTACTGCTAAAAGACGTCCTCACAAAGAGTCACACAGAGTCAGAGTCACACAGAGTCCGAGTCACACAGCCTCTTCCTGGAGGACACATTCGAGGACAGTCAGGGATGAAATGAAACTCATGGGGTGCTTCTCAGTAGTCTCAAGATGCTTCCTATCTTGGTCCTGACATGTGTTTGTCTGTCTGGGTCATCTTCTTTTCTATAGATTTTAACATCAGCTAATGATGAAATCCAATTAAACAGTTCCTGCTGTGAATGGATGTCTTAAGACATACAGTATAAAACAAAATGCCAACCACATCCAACAGAAAACCAACATGACAGGGAGAGATGTATGCCGTCTTTGTAAAATTTGAATTTGTTCTTAACTGACTTGCCTAGTTAAATACAGGTTTAAAAAATAATTATTTAAGATTCAACAATGCTTAGAACAATGTAATATTTGAGATTTTCAACATGTTAAACATTTAAGGTAATTGATTTTGTTCTTGAAACAAAATTATTTATATTGTAACACTGTCACAATACAGCAGCTACTAACAATCACAATCAGTAACAAACACAATGGCACTGTTGCATTTGATCAAATGCACTTCAACTTCACATATTTCTCTGTGGTGATTGGACATGTCCCTTGAAGCGGAATCAAAGGAGAGCAGAGAATGTTAGCAACAGTGGTAGGGGAATGTGTATGATGTGAAGAACAGTGGTAGTGGAGAGTGTATGATGTGAGTGACAGTGGTAGGGGAGAGTGTTTGATGTGAGTGACAGTGGTAGGGGAACGTGTATGATGTGAAGAACAGTGGTAGTGGAGAGTGTATGATGTGAGTGACAGTGGTAGGGGAGAGTGTTTGATGTGAGTGACAGTGGTAGGGGAGAGTGTTTGATGTGAGTGACAGTGGTAGGGGAACGTGTATGATGTGAAGAACAGTGGTAGTGGAGAGTGTATGATGTGAGTGACAGTGGTAGGGGAGAGTGTTTGATGTGAGTGACAGTGGTAGTGGAGAGTGTATGATGTGAGTGACAGTGGTAGTGGAGAGTGTATGATGTGAGTGACAGTGGTAGGGGAGAGTGTTTGATGTGAGTGACAGTGGTAGGGGAGAGTGTTTGATGTGAGTGACAGTGGTAGGGGAGAGTGTATGATGTGAGTGACAGTGGTAGGGGAGAGTGTTTGATGTGAAGGACAGTGGTAGGGGAGAGTGTTTGATGTGAGTGACAGTGGTAGGGGAGAATGTATGATGTGAGTGACAGTGGTAGGGGAGCGTGTATGATGTGAGTGACAGTGGTAGGGGAGAGTGTATGATGTGAAGGACAGTGGTAGGGGAGAGTGTTTGATGTGAGTGACAGTGGTAGGGGAGAATGTATGATGTGAAGGACAGTGGTAGGGGAGAGTGTTTGATGTGAGTGACAGTGGTAGGCGAGAATGTATGACGTGAGTGACAGTGGTAGGGGAGAGTGTATGATGTGAGTGACAGTGGTAGGGGAGAATGTATGATGTGAAGGACAGTGGTAGGGGAGAGTGTTTGATGTGAGTGACAGTGGTAGGCGAGAATGTATGACGTGAGTGACAGTGGTAGGGGAGAGTGTATGATGTGAGTGACAGTGGTAGGGGAGAGTGTATGATGTGCGTGACAGTGGTAGGGGAGAATGTATGATGTGAGTGACAGTCGTAGGGGAGAGTGTTTGATGTGAGTGACAGTGGTAGGGGAGAATGTATGATGTGAGTGCCAGTGGTAGGGGAGAGTGTTTGATGTGAGTGACAGTGGTAGGGGAGACTATGATGTGAGTGACAGTGGTAGGGGAGAGTGTTTGATGTGAGTGACAGTGGTAGGGGAGAGTGTATGATGTGAGTGACAGTGGTAGGGGAGAATGTATGATGTGAGTGACAGTGGTAGGGGAACGTGTATGATGTGAGTGACAGTGGTAGGGGAGAGTGTATGATGTGAGTGACAGTGGTAGGGGAGAATGTATGATGTGAGTGACAGTGGTAGGGGAGAGTGTATGATGTGAGTGACAGTGGTAGGGGAGAGTGTTTGATGTGAGTGACAGTGGTAGGGGAGAGTATGATGTGAGTGACAGTGGTAGGGGAGAGTGTATGATGTGAAGAACAGTGGTAGTGGAGAGTGTATGATGTGAGTGACAGTGGTAGGGGAGAGTGTTTGATGTGAGTGACAGTGGTAGGGGAGAGTGTATGATGTGAGTGACAGTGGTAGGGGAGAGTGTATGATGTGAAGAACAGTGGTAGTGGAGAGTGTATGATGTGAGTGACAGTGGTAGGGGAGAGTGTTTGATGTGAGTGACAGTGGTAGGGGAGAATGTATGATGTGAGTGACAGTGGTAGGGGAGAGTGTATGATGTGAGTGACAGTGGTAGGGGAGAGTGTATGATGTGAGTGACAGTGGTAGGGGAGAGTGTATGATGTGAGTGACAGTGGTAGGGGAGAGTGTATGATGTGAGTGACAGTGGTAGGGGAGAGTGTATGATGTGAGTGACAGTGGTAGGGGAGAGTGTATGATGTGAGTGACAGTGGTAGGGGAGAGTGTATGATGTGAGTGACAGTGGTAGGGGAGAGTGTTTGATGTGAGTGACAGTGGTAGGGGAGAGTGTATGATGTGAGTGACAGTGGTAGGGGAGAGTGTATGATGTGAGTGACAGTGGTAGGGGAGAGTGTATGATTTGAAGGACAGTGGTAGGGGAGAGTGTTTGATGTGAGTGACAGTGGTAGGGGAGAATGTATGATGTGAGTGACAGTGGTAGGGGAGAGTGTATGATGTGAGTGACAGTGGTAGGGGAGAGTGTATGATGTGAAGGACATTGGTAGGGGAGAGTGTATGATGTGAGTGACAGTGGTAGGGGAGAGTGTATGATGTGAAGGACAGTGGTAGGTGAGAGTGTTTGATGTGAGTGACAGTGGTTGGGGAGAGTGTTTGATGTGAGTGACAGTGGTAGGGGAGAATGTATGATGTGAAGGACAGTGGTAGGGGAGAGTGTTTGATGTGAGTGACAGTGGTAGGGGAGAGTGTTTGATGTGAGTGACAGTGGTAGGGGAGAGTGTATGATGTGAGTGACAGTGGTAGGGGAGAGTGTATGATGTGAGTGACAGTGGTAGGGGAGAGTGTATGATGTGAGTGACAGTGGTAGGGGAGAGTGTATGATGTGAGTGACAGTGGTAGGGGAGAATGTATGATGTGAGTGACAGTGGTAGGGGAGAGTATATGATGTGAGTGACAGTGGTAGGGGAGAATGTATGATGTGAGTGACAGTGGTAGGGGAGAGTATATGATGTGAGTGACAGTGGTAGGGGAGAATGTATGATGTGAGTGACAGTGGTAGGGGAGAGTGTATGATGTGAGTGACAGTGGTAGGGGAGAATGTATGATGTGAGTGACAGTGGTAGGGGAGAGTGTATGATGTGAGTGACAGTGGTAGGGGAGAGTGTATGATGTGAGTGACAGTGGTAGGGGAGAGTGTATGATGTGAGTGACAGTGGTAGGGGAGAGTGTATGATGTGAGTGACAGTGGTAGGGGAGAGTGTATGATGTGAAGGACAGTGGTAGGGGAGAGTGTTTGATGTGAGTGACAGTGGTAGGGGAGAGTGTATGATGTGAAGGACAGTGGTAGGGGAGAGTGTATGATGTGAGTGACAGTGGTAGGGGAGAGTGTATGATGTGAAGGACAGTGGTAGGGGAGAGTGTTTGATGTGAGTGACAGTGGTAGGGGAGAGTGTATGATGTGAAGGACAGTGGTAGGGGAGAGTGTATGATGTGAGTGACAGTGGTAGGGGAGAGTGTATGATGTGAAGGACAGTGGTAGGGGAGAGTGTTTGATGTGAGTGACAGTGGTAGGGGAGAGTGTATGATGTGAAGGACAGTGGTAGGGGAGAGTGTATGATGTGAGTGACAGTGGTAGGGGAATGTGTATGATGTGAGTGACAGTGGTAGTGGAGAGTGTATGATGTGAGTGACAGTGGTAGGGGAGAATGTATGATGTGAGTGACAGTGGTAGGGGAGAATGTATGATGTGAGTGACAGTGGTAGGGGAGAATGTATGATGTGAGTGACAGTGGTAGGGGAGAGTGGTTGATGTGAGTGATAGTGGTAAGGGAGAGTGTATGATGTGAGTGACAGTGGTAGGGGAGAGTGTATGATGTGAAGGACAGTGGTAGGGGAGAGTGTTTGATGTGAGTGACAGTGGTAGGGGAGAGTGTATGATGTGAAGGACAGTGGTAGGGGAGAGTGTATGATGTGAGTGACAGTGGTAGGGGAATGTGTATGATGTGAGTGACAGTGGTAGTGGAGAGTGTATGATGTGAGTGACAGTGGTAGGGGAGAATGTATGATGTGAGTGACAGTGGTAGGGGAGAATGTATGATGTGAGTGACAGTGGTAGGGGAGAATGTATGATGTGAGTGACAGTGGTAGGGGAGAGTGGTTGATGTGAGTGATAGTGGTAAGGGAGAGTGTATGATGTGAGTGACAGTGGTAGGGGAGAGTGTATGATGTGAGTGACAGTGGTAGGGGAGAATGTATGATGTGAGTGACAGTGGTAGGGGAGAGTGTATGATGTGAGTGACAGTGGTAGGGGAGAGTGTTTGATGTGAGTGACAGTGGTAGGTGAGAGTGTTTGATGTGAGTGACAGTGGTAGGGGAGAATGTATGATGTGAGTGACAGTGGTAGGGGAGAGTGTATGATGTGAGTGACAGTGGTAGGGGAGAGTGTTTGATGTGAGTGACAGTGGTAGGGGAGAATGTATGATGTGAGTGACAGTGGTAGGGGAGAGTGTATGATGTGAAGGACAGTGGTAGGGGAGAGTGTTTGATGTGAGTGACAGTGGTAGGGGAGAGTGTATGATGTGAAGGACAGTGGTAGGGGAGAGTGTATGATGTGAGTGACAGTGGTAGGGGAGAGTGTATGATGTGAAGGACAGTGGTAGGGGAGAGTGTTTGATGTGAGTGACAGTGGTAGGGGAGAGTGTATGATGTGAAGGACAGTGGTAGGGGAGAGTGTATGATGTGAGTGACAGTGGTAGGGGAATGTGTATGATGTGAGTGACAGTGGTAGTGGAGAGTGTATGATGTGAGTGACAGTGGTAGGGGAGAATGTATGATGTGAGTGACAGTGGTAGGGGAGAATGTATGATGTGAGTGACAGTGGTAGGGGAGAATGTATGATGTGAGTGACAGTGGTAGGGGAGAGTGGTTGATGTGAGTGATAGTGGTAAGGGAGAGTGTATGATGTGAGTGACAGTGGTAGGGGAGAGTGTATGATGTGAGTGACAGTGGTAGGGGAGAATGTATGATGTGAAGGACAGTGGTAGGGGAGAATGTATGATGTGAGTGACAGTGGTAGGGGAGAATGTATGATGTGAGTGACAGTGGTAGGGGAGAATGTATGATGTGAGTGACAGTGGTAGGGGAGAGTGGTTGATGTGAGTGATAGTGGTAAGGGAGAGTGTATGATGTGAGTGACAGTGGTAGGGGAGAGTGTATGATGTGAGTGACAGTGGTAGGGGAGAATGTATGATGTGAAGGACAGTGGTAGGGGAGAGTGTTTGATGTGAGTGACAGTGGTAGGGGAGAGTGTATGATGTGAAGGACAGTGGTAGGGGAGAGTGTATGATGTGAGTGACAGTGGTAGGGGAGAGTGTATGATGTGAAGGACAGTGGTAGGGGAGAGTGTTTGATGTGAGTGACAGTGGTAGGGGAGAGTGTATGATGTGAAGGACAGTGGTAGGGGAGAGTGTATGATGTGAGTGACAGTGGTAGGGGAATGTGTATGATGTGAGTGACAGTGGTAGTGGAGAGTGTATGATGTGAGTGACAGTGGTAGGGGAGAATGTATGATGTGAGTGACAGTGGTAGGGGAGAGTGTATGATGTGAGTGACAGTGGTAGGGGAGAGTGTATGATGTGAGTGACAGTGGTAGGGGAGAGTGTATGATGTGAGTGACAGTGGTAGGGGAGAGTGTTTGATGTGAGTGACAGTGGTAGGGGAGAGTGTATGATGTGAGTGACAGTGGTAGGGGAGAGTGTATGATGTGAGTGACAGTGGTAGGGGAGAGTGTTTGATGTGAGTGACAGTGGTAGGGGAGAGTGTATGATGTGAGTGACAGTGGTAGGGGAGAGTGTATGATGTGAGTGACAGTGGTAGGGGAGAGTGTATGATGTGAAGGACAGTGGTAGGGGAGAGTGTATGATGTGAGTGACAGTGGTAGGTGAGAGTGTTTGATGTGAGTGACAGTGGTAGGGGAGAGTATGATGTGAGTGACAGTGGTAGGGGAGAGTGTATGATGTGAGTGACAGTGGTAGGGGAGAGTGTATGATGTGAGTGACAGTGGTAGGGGAGAGTGTATGATTTGAAGGACAGTGGTAGGGGAGAGTGTTTGATGTGAGTGACAGTGGTAGGGGAGAATGTATGATGTGAGTGACAGTGGTAGGGGAGAGTGTATGATGTGAGTGACAGTGGTAGGGGAGAGTGTATGATGTGAAGGACATTGGTAGGGGAGAGTGTATGATGTGAGTGACAGTGGTAGGGGAGAGTGTATGATGTGAAGGACAGTGGTAGGTGAGAGTGTTTGATGTGAGTGACAGTGGTTGGGGAGAGTGTTTGATGTGAGTGACAGTGGTAGGGGAGAATGTATGATGTGAAGGACAGTGGTAGGGGAGAGTGTTTGATGTGAGTGACAGTGGTAGGGGAGAGTGTTTGATGTGAGTGACAGTGGTAGGGGAGAGTGTATGATGTGAGTGACAGTGGTAGGGGAGAGTGTATGATGTGAGTGACAGTGGTAGGGGAGAGTGTATGATGTGAGTGACAGTGGTAGGGGAGAGTGTATGATGTGAGTGACAGTGGTAGGGGAGAATGTATGATGTGAGTGACAGTGGTAGGGGAGAGTATATGATGTGAGTGACAGTGGTAGGGGAGAATGTATGATGTGAGTGACAGTGGTAGGGGAGAGTATATGATGTGAGTGACAGTGGTAGGGGAGAATGTATGATGTGAGTGACAGTGGTAGGGGAGAGTGTATGATGTGAGTGACAGTGGTAGGGGAGAATGTATGATGTGAGTGACAGTGGTAGGGGAGAGTGTATGATGTGAGTGACAGTGGTAGGGGAGAGTGTATGATGTGAGTGACAGTGGTAGGGGAGAGTGTATGATGTGAGTGACAGTGGTAGGGGAGAGTGTATGATGTGAGTGACAGTGGTAGGGGAGAGTGTATGATGTGAAGGACAGTGGTAGGGGAGAGTGTTTGATGTGAGTGACAGTGGTAGGGGAGAGTGTATGATGTGAAGGACAGTGGTAGGGGAGAGTGTATGATGTGAGTGACAGTGGTAGGGGAGAGTGTATGATGTGAAGGACAGTGGTAGGGGAGAGTGTTTGATGTGAGTGACAGTGGTAGGGGAGAGTGTATGATGTGAAGGACAGTGGTAGGGGAGAGTGTATGATGTGAGTGACAGTGGTAGGGGAGAGTGTATGATGTGAAGGACAGTGGTAGGGGAGAGTGTTTGATGTGAGTGACAGTGGTAGGGGAGAGTGTATGATGTGAAGGACAGTGGTAGGGGAGAGTGTATGATGTGAGTGACAGTGGTAGGGGAATGTGTATGATGTGAGTGACAGTGGTAGTGGAGAGTGTATGATGTGAGTGACAGTGGTAGGGGAGAATGTATGATGTGAGTGACAGTGGTAGGGGAGAATGTATGATGTGAGTGACAGTGGTAGGGGAGAATGTATGATGTGAGTGACAGTGGTAGGGGAGAGTGGTTGATGTGAGTGATAGTGGTAAGGGAGAGTGTATGATGTGAGTGACAGTGGTAGGGGAGAGTGTATGATGTGAGTGACAGTGGTAGGGGAGAATGTATGATGTGAGTGACAGTGGTAGGGGAGAATGTATGATGTGAGTGACAGTGGTAGGGGAGAGTGTATGATGTGAGTGACAGTGGTAGGGGAGAGTGTTTGATGTGAGTGACAGTGGTAGGTGAGAGTGTTTGATGTGAGTGACAGTGGTAGGGGAGAATGTATGATGTGAGTGACAGTGGTAGGGGAGAGTGTATGATGTGAGTGACAGTGGTAGGGGAGAGTGTTTGATGTGAGTGACAGTGGTAGGGGAGAATGTATGATGTGAGTGACAGTGGTAGGGGAGAGTGTATGATGTGAAGGACAGTGGTAGGGGAGAGTGTTTGATGTGAGTGACAGTGGTAGGGGAGAGTGTATGATGTGAAGGACAGTGGTAGGGGAGAGTGTATGATGTGAGTGACAGTGGTAGGGGAGAGTGTATGATGTGAAGGACAGTGGTAGGGGAGAGTGTTTGATGTGAGTGACAGTGGTAGGGGAGAGTGTATGATGTGAAGGACAGTGGTAGGGGAGAGTGTATGATGTGAGTGACAGTGGTAGGGGAATGTGTATGATGTGAGTGACAGTGGTAGTGGAGAGTGTATGATGTGAGTGACAGTGGTAGGGGAGAATGTATGATGTGAGTGACAGTGGTAGGGGAGAATGTATGATGTGAGTGACAGTGGTAGGGGAGAATGTATGATGTGAGTGACAGTGGTAGGGGAGAGTGGTTGATGTGAGTGATAGTGGTAAGGGAGAGTGTATGATGTGAGTGACAGTGGTAGGGGAGAGTGTATGATGTGAGTGACAGTGGTAGGGGAGAATGTATGATGTGAAGGACAGTGGTAGGGGAGAATGTATGATGTGAGTGACAGTGGTAGGGGAGAATGTATGATGTGAGTGACAGTGGTAGGGGAGAATGTATGATGTGAGTGACAGTGGTAGGGGAGAGTGGTTGATGTGAGTGATAGTGGTAAGGGAGAGTGTATGATGTGAGTGACAGTGGTAGGGGAGAGTGTATGATGTGAGTGACAGTGGTAGGGGAGAATGTATGATGTGAAGGACAGTGGTAGGGGAGAGTGTTTGATGTGAGTGACAGTGGTAGGGGAGAGTGTATGATGTGAAGGACAGTGGTAGGGGAGAGTGTATGATGTGAGTGACAGTGGTAGGGGAGAGTGTATGATGTGAAGGACAGTGGTAGGGGAGAGTGTTTGATGTGAGTGACAGTGGTAGGGGAGAGTGTATGATGTGAAGGACAGTGGTAGGGGAGAGTGTATGATGTGAGTGACAGTGGTAGGGGAATGTGTATGATGTGAGTGACAGTGGTAGTGGAGAGTGTATGATGTGAGTGACAGTGGTAGGGGAGAATGTATGATGTGAGTGACAGTGGTAGGGGAGAATGTATGATGTGAGTGACAGTGGTAGGGGAGAATGTATGATGTGAGTGACAGTGGTAGGGGAGAGTGGTTGATGTGAGTGATAGTGGTAAGGGAGAGTGTATGATGTGAGTGACAGTGGTAGGGGAGAGTGTATGATGTGAGTGAAAGTGGTAGGGGAGAATGTATGATGTGAGTGACAGTGGTAGGGGAGAATGTATGATGTGAGTGACAGTGGTAGGGGAGAGTGTATGATGTGAGTGACAGTGGTAGGGGAGAGTGTTTGATGTGAGTGACAGTGGTAGGGGAGAGTGTTTGATGTGAGTGACAGTGGTAGGGGAGAATGTATGATGTGAGTGACAGTGGTAGGGGAGAGTGTATGATGTGAGTGACAGTGGTAGGGGAGAGTGTTTGATGTGAGTGACAGTGGTAGGGGAGAATGTATGATGTGAGTGACAGTGGTAGGGGAGAGTGTATGATGTGAGTGACAGTGGTAGGGGAGAGTGTATGATGTGAGTGACAGTGGTAGGGGAGAATGTATGATGTGAGTGACAGTGGTAGGGGAGAATGTATGATGTGAGTGACAGTGGTAGGGGAGAGTGTATGATGTGAGTGACAGTGGTAGGGGAGAGTGTATGATTTGAAGGACAGTGGTAGGGGAGAGTGTATGATGTGAGTGACAGTGGTAGGGGAGAGTGTATGATGTGAGTGACAGTGGTAGGGGAGAGTGTATGATGTGAAGGACATTGGTAGGGGAGAGTGTATGATGTGAGTGACAGTGGTAGGGGAGAGTGTATGATGTGAAGGACAGTGGTAGGTGAGAGTGTATGATGTGAGTGACAGTGGTAGGGGAGAGTGTATGATGTGAAGGACAGTGGTAGGGGAGAGTGTTTGATGTGAGTGACAGTGGTAGGGGAGAGTGTATGATGTGAAGGACAGTGGTAGGGGAGAATGTATGATGTGAGTGACAGTGGTAGGGGAATGTGTATGATGTGAGTGACAGTGGTAGTGGAGAGTGTATGATGTGAGTGACAGTGGTAGGGGAGAATGTATGATGTGAGTGACAGTGGTAGGGGAGAATGTATGATGTGAGTGACAGTGGTAGGGGAGAATGTATGATGTGAGTGACAGTGGTAGGGGAGAGTGGTTGATGTGAGTGATAGTGGTAAGGGAGAGTGTATGATGTGAGTGACAGTGGTAGGGGAGAGTGTATGATGTGAGTGACAGTGGTAGGGGAGAATGTATGATGTGAGTGACAGTGGTAGGGGAGAATGTATGATGTGAGTGACAGTGGTAGGGGAGAGTGTATGATGTGAGTGACAGTGGTAGGGGAGAGTGTTTGATGTGAGTGACAGTGGTAGGTGAGAGTGTTTGATGTGAGTGACAGTGGTAGGGGAGAATGTATGATGTGAGTGACAGTGGTAGGGGAGAGTGTATGATGTGAGTGACAGTGGTAGGGGAGAGTGTTTGATGTGAGTGACAGTGGTAGGGGAGAATGTATGATGTGAGTGACAGTGGTAGGGGAGAGTGTATGATGTGAGTGACAGTGGTAGGGGAGAGTGTATGATGTGAGTGACAGTGGTAGGGGAGAATGTATGATGTGAGTGACAGTGGTAGGGGAGAATGTATGATGTGAGTGACAGTGGTAGGGGAGAGTGTATGATGTGAGTGACAGTGGTAGGGGAGAGTGTATGATTTGAAGGAAAGTGGTAGGGGAGAGTGTATGATGTGAGTGACAGTGGTAGGGGAGAGTGTATGATGTGAGTGACAGTGGTAGGGGAGAGTGTATGATGTGAAGGACATTGGTAGGGGAGAGTGTATGATGTGAGTGACAGTGGTAGGGGAGAGTGTATGATGTGAAGGACAGTGGTAGGTGAGAGTGTTTGATGTGAGTGACAGTGGTTGGGGAGAGTGTTTGATGTGAGTGACAGTGGTAGGGGAGAATGTATGATGTGAAGGACAGTGGTAGGGGAGAGTGTTTGATGTGAGTGACAGTGGTAGGGGAGAGTGTATGATGTGAGTGACAGTGGTAGGGGAGAGTGTATGATGTGAGTGACAGTGGTAGGGGAGAGTGTATGATGTGAGTGACAGTGGTAGGGGAGAGTGTATGATGTGAGTGACAGTGGTAGGGGAGAGTGTATGATGTGAGTGACAGTGGTAGGGGAGAATGTATGATGTGAGTGACAGTGGTAGGGGAGAGTATATGATGTGAGTGACAGTGGTAGGGGAGAATGTATGATGTGAGTGACAGTGGTAGGGGAGAGTATATGATGTGAGTGACAGTGGTAGGGGAGAATGTATGATGTGAGTGACAGTGGTAGGGGAGAGTGTATGATGTGAGTGACAGTGGTAGTGGAGAATGTATGATGTGAGTGACAGTGGTAGGGGAGAGTGTATGATGTGAGTGACAGTGGTAGGGGAGAGTGTATGATGTGAGTGACAGTGGTAGGGGAGAGTGTATGATGTGAGTGACAGTGGTAGGGGAGAGTGTATGATGTGAGTGACAGTGGTAGGGGAGAGTGTATGATGTGAAGGACAGTGGTAGGGGAGAGTGTTTGATGTGAGTGACAGTGGTAGGGGAGAGTGTTTGATGTGAGTGACAGTGGTAGGTGAGAGTGTTTGATGTGAGTGACAGTGGTAGGGGAGAATGTATGATGTGAGTGACAGTGGTAGGGGAGAGTGTATGATGTGAGTGACAGTGGTAGGGGAGAGTGTTTGATGTGAGTGACAGTGGTAGGGGAGAATGTATGATGTGAGTGACAGTGGTAGGGGAGAGTGTATTATGTGAGTGACAGTGGTAGGGGAGAGTGTTTGATGTGAGTGACAGTGGTAGGGGAGAATGTATGATGTGAGTGACAGTGGTAGGGGAGAGTGTATGATGTGAAGGACAGTGGTAGGGGAGAGTGTTTGATGTGAGTGACAGTGGTAGGGGAGAATGTATGATGTGAGTGACAGTGGTAGGGGAGAGTGTATGATGTGAAGGACAGTGGTAGGGGAGAGTGTATGATGTGAGTGACAGTGGTAGGGGAGAGTGTATGATGTGAAGGACAGTGGTAGGGGAGAGTGTTTGATGTGAGTGACAGTGGTAGGGGAGAGTGTATGATGTGAGTGACAGTGGTAGGGGAGAGTGTATGATGTGAGTGACAGTGGTAGGGGAGAGTGTATGATGTGAGTGACAGTGGTAGGGGAGAGTGTATGATGTGAGTGACAGTGGTAGGGGAGAGTGTATGATGTGAAGGACAGTGGTAGGGGAGAGTGTTTGATGTGAGTGACAGTGGTAGGGGAGAGTGTATGATGTGAGTGACAGTGGTAGGGGAGAGTGTATGATGTGAGTGACAGTGGTAGGGGAGAGTGTATGATGTGAGTGACAGTGGTAGGGGAGAGTGTATGATGTGAAGGACAGTGGTAGGGGAGAGTGTTTGATGTGAGTGACAGTGGTAGGGGAGAGTGTATGATGTGAGTGACAGTGGTAGGGGAGAGTGTATGATGTGAGTGACAGTGGTAGGGGAGAGTGTATGATGTGAGTGACAGTGGTAGGGGAGAGTGTATGATGTGAGTGACAGTGGTAGGGGAGAGTGTATGATGTGAAGGACAGTGGTAGGGGAGAGTGTTTGATGTGAGTGACAGTGGTAGGGGAGAGTGTATGATGTGAGTGACAGTGGTAGGGGAGAGTGTATGATGTGAGTGACAGTGGTAGGGGAGAGTGTATGATGTGAGTGACAGTGGTAGGGGAGAGTGTATGATGTGAGTGACAGTGGTAGGGGAGAGTGTATGATGTGAGTGACAGTGGTAGGGGAGAGTGTTTGATGTGAGTGACAGTGGTAGGGGAGAGTGTATGATGTGAGTGACAGTGGTAGGGGAGAGTGTATGATGTGAGTGACAGTGGTAGGGGAGAGTGTATGATGTGAGTGACAGTGGTAGGGGAGAGTGTATGATGTGAGTGACAGTGGTAGGGGAGAGTGTATGATGTGAGTGACAGTGGTAGGGGAGAGTGTGCGGGCCTGTATGTGCGGGCCTGTAATCTGTTTATCTGGACTGGTAGCTCAGGGACGACAAGTTGCAGGCCCCATATCAGCGGTAAAGACTGAATCTAATGTCAGAGCACTCTGGTATCCACCACCACTGGGAAAGGTGTGTGAGAGCCTAGTTTGTGAGAATATTATTGCCATTTCCCCCCCGTGAAAATCCAGTGTGTCCTATGTAGTCTACAAGACCACAAAATACCATCCTGCAAAACAATATGAATCATGAGAATGGTGGTGATTAAGGGAAAGTGTCGTTTGAAACCACAGGTCCCCTTATCTTTAACACACGACTTGTATTTGCTTTGGGATTACAGGAAACCCACACAGAACAACAGTGGGAACATGGCTTGGATGAGCTTGCTGTAACGCAGCGTCTCCTTCTAGTTCTCTGGAGGCCCACTTTGGGAGGGGGACTCTGAGACGTTGCGGACCCGTGTTCCCCTGCCCTGACTCGGGGTGGAGCCTTCAGAAGCATCCCACCTCCAACAATTACAGATCAGCTTCTCTGACGTATTCATGTTTGTTCTATAACATTATACATTTCTCTCTGAAAGTACTGTACAGGTTCACCCTCCTCTATAAGCCCCAGGGTTTTCTTTTCAGAAGCAATGTCACCATCACCCTCCTGTGTAAAGTGACGTCCCTCAGGGCATTCTCCCATTTCTGCTGACTCCCCGTCCTGTCGGAACCGTGACAGTGTTGCGGTCGCTGTGCAAACAATAGAAGCGCCTCCGGGTGCCGTCGATTCGCCTCCGAAGGGCTTTAAAACCCACCAAAGGTTATCCCAGTGTGTCTGTGGCTGAAGCCTCTTGCCCTTTTGAGAAATAACAGCAATACTTCCCCCGCACACAACGAGACACGTTAATGTGACAAAGATCCCTGAGCAAATGAAATTAGATATACCTTAACCTTTCCTGGCACCATTTCAAAGGGTTACGCCAGCCCTCTCTATTAGCTTGCTGTTAATAGACTATTTTGGTGCCGTTTAGATTGTAATTCAGCCCACTATTAGCATTTAGCATGAAGTGTCATTGAAATATCATGGCTAATCCTATGCGTGTCCCTCATCCCTGCTTAATTGGAGGTCTAATCATAGTGACATTGACAGTAATGAGTTCAGTCACTCTAGATGACTGAGATCCCAGCTGAAGGTGGTTGTGTGTGTGTGTGTCATTGTCCTTCAGGCTGGGAAGCTAGTTTCCCTGTGTTACTAACACTCCCTCACACCCAGGGCACGACACAGCCTTTCGCATCCTGCACCTTGCTCATCCTCTAGACCGTTTTCTACTGGCGTAGCTTCGCCTGACTTAGGTTTAAAACAGTTAGTCTTAAATGCTAACTGGTGCAACCAGCTTGAGGGGTGTTTACTGTGTAAGGGTGGATGGTTCAGTTCACCCCAAACAGTCATAATGGGCTTGACCTTCATCTAGTGTTCCATGCAGGTTACTGAACCAGTCCAGACCACTAGCTGAAGCAGTAGTCTCAATGCTAAGGAGCTGGACTCACTCACTAACCAGCCAGGAAGTATTTCTGGAACCTGATTTATGACGTATGAGTGGAGGAGAAGAGAGGGAGGGTGAAACATGGGGATGAATCATTCCCCATGTTTAGAGCAGGGCTTTGTCAAACTGAACTGGAGGGAGAGTCTCTCAGATCTGTGGAACAGTCCGTTATAATGATGGAACATTCCATTTTGATATGGCATTTCTCTTTTTTCCTAGTGTGATGATTTCCTTTGATATTTTCTTCCGACCATTTTATTTAGACCACTACTGTTTTTTCCCACACTGAGATTGACAATAGATTTAGATTAGTATACCTGGGTTGGCTAAATCGCCAATATTTGTCTGTGCCTTGTGTGTAAAGTCAACTACCATGGTTGTTGTTTGGCCTTCAGAAAACACATGTCTGAAGCCATTACACACAGAGCCTACAGTCTCCTCATTTTATCACCAGCATTCTCTTAAAAAAAGGGCAGACATTAGACTTGGAAATGATGCTTGATTCAGTGGAGACACACTTCACTACCTAACTAGTACCAGGAAAGAAATGGCCTCGGAGCGACAGGCAGCCACACGGAGCTTGATAAATATATAATGTCGTAATTATCATTAGCCGTGGTACTCAGCTGAGAGCCAGGAGATTTCAGAAACAAGTGTTTGTGATATGCTCTGGAAGAGGAATATTGTATTTTAGATGAGTTTAAAAAACAAATATCATTGACGACGTGGCATTAGAGGATTCAGTCAGATTAAGTTTGTCTGTTGTTGTCTGGTTGTGTTCCCAGTGCAAGGCTGCTGCAGGCCCCATGCCGGCTGAGTAAAGATGTAAAGGGAAACGCTACAGGCCTTTTCCTCTCTCTAGCTGCTGTTCGGACTGTCTGTCTGCACCAATAAATGAAGCCTCTCGGGTCGGCTCTGGGCTGAAATGCCACTTCGGATCCCCTATAGTAGCTGAACCCTACAGGTCTTGTTACCCCCTGACCAGCTCACAATGAACCTCATCACTTCCTGTTGATATCCTCGGATGATTGGCATGTCTAACCTTAGCTGCTGTGATTGGCTAAAGAGGGAGTGCTTCCCTCTGGTGATTGGACTGTCTTTGTGGTGGCTGTCACCCCCTAGTTGATTTGGTGGCAGCCCAGCGTGAGCCCAACTGATTGGCAGTGCTGTGCCCCAGAGCACGATGGGAGCTGTTGGGAGCAGCTGCCACCGAGGGCCCAGCCATTTGATGTGGAAATGGTTTTGATAAATAATATAACAGTGGTAATACCCAGCTGCTTTTGGAGACACGTGACCTCAAGCCACACAGTCCGCCCCAATAATGACTTCACAGGGTCCCATGATTGGCGTATGCATTATTAACCCCCCTCCACCACAGTATGTGAGCGGAACTTGCACAATTTGACTGGAGCACGAAGCGAGATTCCCATAGGCTGGAGCATTGGCCTTCTTGCCCGTTCCAATTTCGCTCCAGTAGCATTCACTTCACTAGCTCAGGGCATGCCCGGCCCAGCATGCATTTGTAGTCTACTTGTGTGCTGCTATAGCCCCTTGCTTTAACTACTGTCATGGAGTCCACTAAATATATTCTTAAAGGAACTGATAAAACACACAGGTGAAAAAGCAATGAGTCTTTCAAAGCTGAGGACCACGATCAAGAGAGTGAGTGCAGTGATGTTGTGTCCACAACTAAATAATCATTGTGGAATCTGACACGTATCCCGAAAGCATGAGGGTGTATTTACTATTTACACATGCTAAAAGAAAGGAAGAGGAGGGTAGCTAATTAAGTGTGTCATTGTATCAAAGTATTTATAAAGTACAAATCTGATCTCTTAAAAGTTACCTTCATTTTTGTTATATTATTTGTATCTATACAATAGGCCATAATAGATTTTGTCCCACTAGGCCTAGCATATTCCAACTTTCAAGTAGCTTTCTGTTTTTATTGAGTTATTTTGCCCAAAAATCTTTGACCTACCTATAGAAAAAAAAAACGAATCTTTGCCCAGCCTGGCAAGAGTGGCCAAAAGGGTGTTTAGCATCCCCAGTGGCTCTGCAAGGTCAGAGAGGATATATATACTCCATCACATGAGCCTGAAGCCACAGACTCTGGCCAAACTCGTGTTTCTAAAAAATGAATTCAAAGGCACTGTAGACTGTGCCTAATAAGGCATTTTTTGTTGAATTTGTATTTAATTCTAAGTCACAGCCTATATACACAATGTATAGACTATAATGATTTAATACAACGAAATGTTTTTAAATGCTGAGAGCTTAATGTCCAACCTAGTGTGTCGCACTCGCTTCACAATGTATTTTTTTACAGGCTATAGCCTTGAAATAATTTAAATAATATAGCCTAAATGAATAATTATTGTTCCTGTTTAATATGATATGTAGCCTATTTGAAAGGATTAGCACTTCTTACATTCCCCTTTTCATGTTTATTAAAATACTTTACATTCAAATCGTATGGTTTGGTTTCAATACTTCAAAACCAAAAGGTAGGTACAGGTAGTCATAAAAATAGATGGGTGTTGGTTAAATTGGGATTTTAATCAATGGAGCAAATTTGGAGCTGCAGTGTAAAAATTTTTTTAGCGAGGAGTGTTTTTTTAGCAGAGAGGTTGGATAGGACGTGAAGGCGCCGGACACACATAACCCTCAGAGGTCTACCCCCCACTGGGCACCTTCACCGCCACAAGTGGCCTCACATGGGCAATCCAAATATCCTCTTGTCCTCTTCTTCCTGTGTTCCATGGCTCTGTGCGTTTCACAACATACTCCTGCAGAACTAGCATTAGGCAGGTTGTTTGGCGAACCATGTATCCAGTCTGGCTCTGTAAGGACCATGTATCCAGTCTGGCTCTGTAAGGACCATGTATCCAGTCTGGCTCTGTAATGACCATGTATCCAGTCTGGCTCTGTAATGACCATGTATCCAGTCTGGCTCTGTAAGGACCATGTATCCAGTCTGGCTCTGTAATGACCATGTATCCAGTCTGGCTCTGTAAGGACCATGTATCCAGTCTGGCTCTGTAATGACCATGTATCCAGTCTGGCTCTGTAAGGACCATGTATCCAGTCTGGCTCTGTAAGGACCATGTATCCTGTCTGGCTCTGTAATGACCATGTATCCAGTCTGGCTCTGTAAGGACCATGTATCCAGTCTGGCTCTGTAATGACCATGTATCCAGTCTGGCTCTGTAAGGACCATGTATCCAGTCTGGCTCTGTAATGACCATGTATCCAGTCTGGCTCTGTAAGGACCATGTATCCAGTCTGGCTCTGTAATGACCATGTATCCAGTCTGGCTCTGTAAGGACCATGTATCCAGTCTGGCTCTGTAATGACCATGTATCCAGTCTGGCTCTGTAAGGACCATGTATCCAGTCTGGCTCTGTAATGACCATGAATCCAGTCTGGCTCTGTAAGGACCATGTATCCAGTCTGGCTCTGTAAGGACCATGTATCCAGTCTGGCTCTGTAAGGACCATGTATCCAGTCTGGCTCTGTAAGGACCATGTATCCAGTCTGGCTCTGTAAGGACCATGTATCCAGTCTGGCTCTGTAAGGACCATGTATCCAGTCTGGCTCTGTAAGGACCATGTATCCAGTCTGGCTCTGTAAGGACCATGTATCCAGTCTGGCTCTGTAATGACCATGTATCCAGTCTGGCTCTGTAAGGACCATGTATCCAGTCTGGCTCTGTAATGACCATGTATCCAGTCTGGCTCTGTAAGGACCATGTATCCAGTCTGGCTCTGTAATGACCATGTATCCAGTCTGGCTCTGTAAGGACCATGTATCCAGTCTGGCTCTGTAATGACCATGAATCCAGTCTGGCTCTGTAAGGACCATGTATCCAGTCTGGCTCTGTAATGACCATGTATCCAGTCTGGCTCTGTAAGGACCATGTATCCAGTCTGGCTCTGTAAGGACCATGTATCCAGTCTGGCTCTGTAAGGACCATGTATCCAGTCTGGCTCTGTAAGGACCATGTATCCAGTCTGGCTCTGTAATGACCATGTATTCAGTCATTTTAAAGTGCTGTGTGAAAGATGTTTTAATAGATGACCTTGTCATCTTTTTTGGGAATGCAGGGGCCACAATTGCCTCTTTAATGTATGAACCCCATGTCAGTCACTGGGTGGTGTTCAACCTAACATAGCAGGCCTAGAAAGACGCATGAGCAGAGTTCCCACTTCTGTTTTTCAGGGGAAATGGAAGTTACTTTGAAAATGCTGTATCTCTGAAAACCGGATGTTGTGTGTGACGAGTGTGTGTTCTTTCAATATCCTTCCTGTGGTATTCTCCATCTCTGGCCCTGTTCTCTGGTTCTCAGTTAGTTGGGTCCTAGTCTCTCCCTGTACTGCTTGTTTAGTCATTTCTCTCCCACACATCCCTCTCTCTCTGTGTTCCCTCTTTCCATCCCTCCATCCTTTTATTTCTCTATTTACTTCCATCCCCCTCAGGTCTGCCCACACACATCCCTCGTTTCCCTCCTTCCTCTCCTCTGCCCTCTGGTTTCTCTATTCCTGCACTCTTCTTTTGCGTCTTCATTTCTTCCACCTCTCAGGGGCTCCCTCCCTCCCTCCCTCCTTTCCCTTGCTGTTGTTTTGTCAGATGAACGTGACAGACAGGCCCCAGTGGATGTGAATGGAGAGACACTGGAAGACAATCCTCTGACATTAGACACCACAGCACTCACTTTGTGATTCAGATGTTCAATCAGAATGCTAATGGCTCCTGTGACAAGGGAGCCATATTATTGGAACACTAATTGATAAGAAGACAAAGATCGGGGGGCCCAGTGCCACCAGAAAGAAGCTGTATGCCGTATGCCCAGCTTGCAGTCACTTTTGTTTAATTACAATTGCAGTAATAATGGAGAGAATTGCTTGATGAGTGTAACTGTTATGGTTTACGCCTCTGCTTTTCCCTCTCATTATAAATGCTATACGTTGTTTATCCAATCAGTGTTTATGGTTTCCTTTTCAACTACAAGTGTCAGCATGTAAATGGAGAGCTGTGTATGGCTGTTTTGTCTTTCTGTTCCTTTCCCCTCAAATCACACTCCTTTCCTGTCTTGATACTGTAGGAATATAATAACACGAGGCCATTGTCTCAGCTCTGTGTCGACATGCTTTAGGCCCTCCAGATAGGAAAGTCTTGTCAAGCACAACAACCTTGAAATAAGCACTCCTCTTGAACAAGGAGGAATAGACTCCCGATGTTGGCGGTACCGACAGCCCAGGTGCGAGTAACGCTCTCTAAGCCAAGTATTGATACAGTTTCTCTCCAACACATCTAATTACAGTCAGGCGGGTGGGCAGCACGGACAGAGACAGTGCTTTATAGATCTCCTCCCCGAGGGGAGGGGAGGGAGAGGTGAAGAGAAATCCCTCTGTCCTGTCCTGGCATCAGCCCTGCTCTCTGCTCTGGTCCTTCCAACTCATCCTTGCTCCTTTCTGCCTCTTCGGGAAGATCAATTAAGAGGCTTGAACTAACTCTCCTCCCCGTCTTGTCTGTCTAATGGCTGTTGTTGGTCCAGTGGATGCTCATCTTATTAAGTTTTCCAAAAAGAGTGAAAGTCTGCTCTCTCGCTCTCGCTCTCTCTCTCTCCCTCCTCATTGTTAATATTATTTCTTAGGGATACCCTGGGATCGGTGACAGCGTGTGTTTGCAAATGCAATTGCATCTCCCAAACCACTGGCAATACTGAGGTAGAAAGGCTGAACATACCTCATCGTATCAAGCTGCCACCACTTCTTGTGAATGAAATTCTAAAATCAAAGGTAATCAATCTTCACTGGATTTCCTTTAAATGCGAAGAGCGAGAGAGGGGGGTGGCAGACCCAATATGTTTTCTGAATCTAAAAATAATGCTTAACATTATATATTTTCTTTACCTTGAAATTCATAAAGCCCCCCTCATACAATACAGACACAAAACCCAACAGAATCTGTCTAGAATATATAAATACCAAATAAATCACAGAATGAGGAAAGAACCCAGAGGGATGAGGAGAACTTTGGAACCTGCTTTCTTGAAACCTTTTTTCTAAGAACCAGGGAAGTAGGGGACGAGTGGAACACTTCCCATCACTTCCTCACTAACAGAGGCTCCGGCTGAGTGGCAACAACACTCTCTGGTAGCCATGGAAACGGAGGCCATCTGATTAGTCGCTAGCGTAACTAGCGTAGTAGTTAATCAAGGGCCTCGTTGAGAGAGAGAGAGGTGTAATAGGTTAAAATCAGCAGTAAGCAACATGAGCACATGAAAGAATCGATTTCACACAGAGGTAGAATTTTTCAGCCTTTAAACGGCGTTGAGTGCAGGTGCACAAGGTTAATGAGAACTCCTCTCCCAGGTGGCAGTTGGCTGGAGGGAAGCAGAATGGAAAGAGCCTGTTAAAAAAGACACATGGAAAAATGTAGACAAAAGGTAGAATAGGGTCAGAGAAGAAAAAACGAATTGGTTTGATATCAACTTGCCTGATGCACGATTTAATGATTTTTAAATTAACATCCTATCCAACATGGCTCTAGTTAAGTGCACAAATCCTACGCAAGTCATCTTTCAAAGCTTTTTTCTATTCTCTTTAGTGTAATACGGGTTGTCTGGACCTGGGTTGTAATTCTTCTGCAGATAGCATCCAGTTTAAAGCTGCTTTCTCACAACGGGGAGATTGAAAGGGGAGAGCAACAGAGAACAGAGACCGAGGCACAGAGGCCTAGCTGGACTTCTTTTTCTCCCCATCGTGCTCCTGACAGATATGCTCAAGGGGGGTAGAGGAGAAAATGGGCTCTTTCAACCTTCAGATTTCATTTCAGACCGCCTTTCTCTTCAGAGAACAATGCCAATGTGAATGCCTTATGGGAGGCCACTGGCCACAGCCAGGCCTGATGTGCCCTGCCCTGATCAACACTGTGTGTCTACACTGGCCACAGCCAGGCCTGATGTGCCCTGCCCTGATCAACACTGTGTGTCTACACTGGCCACAGCCAGGCCTGATGTGCCCTGCCCTGATCAACACTGTGTGTCTACACTGGCCACAGCCAGGCCTGATGTGCCCTGCCCTGATCAACACTGTGTGTCTACACTGGCCACAGCCAGGCCTGATGTGCCCTGCCCTGATCAACACTGTGTGTCTACACTGGCCACAGCCAGGCCTGATGTGCCCTGCCCTGATCAACACTGTGTGTCTACACTGGCCACAGCCAGGCCTGATGTGCCCTGCCCTGATCAACACTGTGTGTCTACACTGGCCACAGCCAGGCCTGATGTGCCCTGCCCTGATCAACACTGTGTGTCTACACTGGCCACAGCCAGGCCTGATGTGCCCTGCCCTGATCAACACTGTGTGTCTACACTGGCCACAGCCAGGCCTGATGTGCCCTGCACTGATCAACACTGTGTGTCTACACTGGGACAGCTTTTGTGTGCCCCACACACATATATAGTGTGTGCATATTTGTCTCTGTTTGTTTTGTTTGCACCCACCTGGCTATAAGCATGTGAATAATGAAACATTCTGTTCATATGAAAAAGTCTTCATAGTATTTGCTGTACTTTCTCTCTGTGTCACTTTCAATGAGCCAGAGGATCAACCAAACATTCTCTGGATAGACATTGAGGCTCCTCTCCTCTGTAATATCCAGGAGCCAGCTTGTAAACCACACCGGTCATGTTCTCCTTTCTGAGTGAGATGAATGAACAGTCGCCTCATGTAAAAGATGCCAAATTGAAATGTTTGAAGGGGGGAAAATGCAATTTTATTCTTGTTTGAAGCCACAAAACATTCAGCTGCTACATTGAGAAATATGCTTCAGAGATAGGGAATTGTATTTGTGGTGATTACTGGATGTCATCATAATATGTGATATTTCTGTTTGATGAGATATGCCTGTATGGAAAGACATCAAGGGGGAAAACAAAATCCCTCACAATAGTTATGAAATCCGTTGCATGGTCAATTTGCGATGGCAGGGGAATCCATAAATCAAAGTCTATGCAAATGTTCTTTTAAGGACATGTTTTTTATGAATTTATACACCTCATTTTATGTTTTCTAAATATAATGCTGAACATTATATATTTTCTTTACCTTGAAATACATAAAGCCCCCCTCATACAATACAGACACAAAACCCAACAGAATCTGTCTAGAATATATAAATACAAAATAAATCACAGAATGAGGAAAGAACCCAGAGGGATGAGGAGAACTTTGGAACCTGCTTTCTTGAAACCTTTTTTCTAAGAACCAGGGAAGTAGGGGACGAGTGGAACACTTCCCATCACTTCCTCACTAACAGAGGCTCAGGCTGAGTGGCAACAACACTCTCTGGTAGCCATGGAAACGGAGGCCATCTGATTAGTCGCTAGCGTAACTAGCGTAGTAGTTAATCAAGGGCCTCGTTAAGTGGATGAGGAGACAAAAGGCATCTATCTCTGAGCTCAGTCATCACAGGACGCATCACCATCATAAAGGGGTTGAGCTGCAATAGCCAAAGTCCATGATGGACCATGTCTGTCTGTTAATTAATGAGTGTCCCGTCTTTCACTTGATTCTACCAAATCTTCCTCTCTATTCCCCCTCTACAAAAGAGACACAGACTTCTCTCGACAGGTCTTAAAACAGCCTCTCAGCCCCTCAGCCTTTTCCCCAGGACCTGCTACAGTACCTGTTGCTACTTTATATCTTGAAAACCCAGACGATCCCTCCTCACTTTGTTCCAGATCAGAGTGCCGGGGGCACTTCACAGCCCTGGAGGGGAAAGAGAACTGAATCATTTTTTCCCGGTTTTGGTTAGATTCTAATACTGCTCCAGGACCATACTTTCTACCTCTGACAGCCCTCCAGATGTAGAACTAGCTGTCTCGTCATCCAGCCATCGAAGCCCCTCGTATATATGGAGTAGCTATGCTACTTGATTTTATCCCCCTCCAATCTCCCAATCAACTCCGTTCTAGTTGAGCTGTTCATTGATTGCTAAATGGGATGTGGCATCTGCAGGCAGCCATGTCACACAAACAGATGTGTGATTGGAGGATCTCAGGCTGAGAGAGAAAGAGCCTACTGCTTCAGACACATCTCTGCGTTGGAGGGCCCACTTCAGAGAGCTAGAGAGAGATGGAGGGGGGGTCTCTCTCAATCAGTTACTGATAAGGTGTGTTTTGTGACTGCTACTTTCTTTTTGATTTCTCCGAAACTGCCAGTGCTGTATTTTAGAGAATCAAATCCAGAGGCTCTGTCATGTATTTTAGAGAATCAAATCCAGAGGCTCTGTCATGTATTTTAGAGAATCAAATCCAGAGGCTCTGTCATGTATTTTAGAGAATCAAATCCAGAGGCTCTGTCATGTATTTTAGAGAATCAAATCCAGAGGCTCTGTCATGGTAAGTACTGTAGCTGAAGTAAAATGACCAGAATAACCACATTTAATAATATTATACGTTAAGTGGATTTGGATATGGAGTTTAGGCTATATTTATTTTCATTGTGATTTAACCTCTGCGGTCGAGGTCTGAATTTGTGGGTAGGAGGAAGGTTCTTTAAAATTCAATTTCCTAACTCTAAAGTGTTATTAAAGGAAATAGTAAGGAGAATATGTACAATGATCTGATTAATCTCAGGCGGACGGCTCTGGATGGGTTTTCTTTCTTTGGCAGGCCATAAGGAGATTTCTGATGAGGTATGAATGAAATTATAAAAATGACAGCCACTCAGGGACATTTCCGCTGTGCAGCTCAGCCACACCCGTTGCTGACAGATTTATAAAATTGAGCACACAGCCATGCAATCTCCATAGACAAACATTGGCAGTAGAATGGCCTTACTGAACTTTCAACGTGGCACCGTCATAGGATGCTACCTTTCCAAAAAGTCAGTTTGTCAAATTTCTGCCCTGCTAGAGCTGACCCCGTCCAACTGTAAGTGCTGTTATTGTGAAGTGGAAACGTCTAGGAGCAACAACGGCTCAGCTGCGAAGTGGTAGGCCACACAAGCTCACAGAACGGGACCTCAGAGTGCTGAAGCACGTAGCGTGCCAAAATCGTCTGTCTTCATTTGCAACACTCACTACCGAGTTCCAAACTGCCTCTGGAAGGAACTTAAGGACAAGAACTGACGTTCGTTGGGAGCTTCATGAAATGGGCTTCCATGGCCGAGCAGCTGCACACAAACCTATGATCACCATGCGCAATGCCAAGCGTCGGCTGGAGTGGTTTAAAGCTTGCTGCCATTGGACTCTGGAGCAATGTAAACACGTTCTCTGGAGTGATGAATCACGCTTCACCATCTGGCAGTCTGATGGACGAATCTGGGTTTGGCGGATGCCAGGAGAACGCTACCTGCCCCAATGCATAGTGCCAACTGTAAAGTTTGGTGGAGGAGGAATAATGGTCTGGGGCTCTTTTTCATGTTTCGGGCTAGGTCCCTTAGTTCCAGTGAAGGGAAATCTTAACGCTACAGCGTACAATGACATTCTAGACGTGCTTCCAACTTTGTGGCAACAGTTTGGGGAAGGGCCACTTCCTGTTTCAGCATGACAATGCTCCCGTGCATGAGGCGAGGTCCATACAAAAATGGTTTGTCGAGATTGGTGTGGAAGAACTTGACTGGCCTGCACAGAGCCCTGACCTCAACCCCATCGAACACCTTTGGGATGAATTGGAATGCCAACTGCGAGCCAGGCCTAATCGCCCAACATCAGTGCTTGACCTCACTAATGCTCTTGTGGTTGAATGGAAGCAAGCACAATGCCAAACTCACTAATGCTCTTGTGGCTGAATGGAAGCAAGTCCTCGCAGCAATGTTCCAACATCTAGTGGAAAGCCTTCCCAGAAGAGTGGAGGCTGTTATAGCAGCAAAGGGGGGACCAACTCCATATTAATGCCCATGATTTTGGAATGAGATGTTCGACGAGCAGGTGTCCACATACTTTTGGCCATGTTGTGTATTTATTGTAATTTTATTCATAAATGTGTTATTTAGCTGTCACTGAGAGGATGGAGACATGGTCATGTTGGTTGGAGTCTTTAGCCAAGAGTCTCTCAACAAGGAACCATCCACATACTGTATGGAAGACTGAGGCTGCCTTTTTGTAGTTGGGCTTGTTTTATGCTTTTGGAATATTTTAGATTTGCTTTATATATTATATACACAATTATACACACACACACACTCACATGCATGTACACATTAGTTTTAAGTCATATGGTGGGATGACTGCCATTTTACGGGCTCATAACCAACTGTGCTGTATTTTTGATTTTTTTGCATTGTTTTTAACTTATTTTGTACATAATGTTGCTGCTACCGTCTCTTATAACAGAAAAGAGCTTCTGGACATCAGAACAGTGATTACTCACCTCCAACTGGATGAAGATCTTTGCTTTAATGAGTCCGACGTGAAGGATATACTGCTTCCCCGAGACCAGGCTTAAATCCCTGTCAAGCGCGTGAAGAAAAGACAGAAATACAGGAGCGGAGATCGAAATGTGCCTTGTGAGAATTCGTCTGCAAGTGGGTGAACCGTCTCTACCATCCATTCTATTGGCTAACGTGCAATCACTGGAAAATAAACAGCATGCTGGCTGGGTTTTCTGTGCATCGGCATGACAGAACAGCTACGTCTGGTAAGATGAGGGGTGGGGGTGTGTGTCTATTTGTCAATAACAGCTGGTGTACAATGTCTTATATTAAAGAAGTCTCGAGGTATTGCTTGCCTGAGGTAGAGTACCTCATGATAAGCTGTAGACCACACTATCTACCAAGAGAGTTGTCATCTATATTATTCGTAGCCTTCTATTTACCACCACAAACCGATGATGGCACTAAGATCGCACTCAACGAGCTGTATAAGGCCATAAGCAAACAAGAAAATGTTCATCCAGAAGTCCCCTCCTGTACTCCCTGTTCACCCACAACTGCGTGGCCAAGCACAACTCCAACACCATCATCAAGTTTGCTGACGACACAACAGTGGTAGGCCTGATCACCTACAATGATGAGACAGCCTATACGGAGGAGGTCAGAGACCTGGCAGTGTGGTGCCAGGACAACAACCTCTCCCTCAATGTGAGCAAGACAAAGGAGCTGATCGTGGACTACAGGAAAAGGCGGGCCGAACAGGCCCCAATTCACATCGACGGGGCTGTAGTGGAGCGGGTCGAGAGTTTCAAGTTCCTTGGCGTCCACATCACCAACAAACTAACATGGTCCCAACACACCAAGACAGTCGTGAAAAGGGCTCCACAACACCTTTTCCCCCTCAGGAGACTGAAACGATTTGGCATGGGTCCCCAGATACTCAAAAATGTATACAGCTGCAACATCGAGAGCATCCTGACCTGTTGCATCACCGCCTGGTATGGCAACTGCTCGGCATCCGACCGTAAGGCACTACAGGACCTATATACTAGGCGGTGTCAGGGGAAGGGCAAAAAAATTGTGACACTCCAGTCACCCATGTCATAGACTGTTCTCTCTGCTGCCGCACGGCAGGTGGTACCGGAGTGCCAAGTCTAGGTCCAAAAGGCTCTTTAGCAGCTTCTATCCCCAAGCCATAAGACTGCTGAACAATTAGTCAAATGGCCACCTGGATGATCTATTTTGACACTGCTACTACTCACTGTTTATTATCTATGCATAGTCACTTTACCCCTACCTACATGTACAAATTACCTCGACTAACCTGTACCCCCGCACATTGACTCTGTACCGGTACATACTCGACTAACCTGTACCCCCGCACATTGACTCTGTACCGGTACATACTCGACTAACCTGTACCCCCGCACATTGACTCTGTACCGGTACATACTCGACTAACCTGTACCCCCGCACATTGACTCTGTACCGGTACATACTCGACTAACCTGTACCCCCGCACATTGACTCTGTACCGGTACATACTCGACTAACCTGTACCCCCGCACATTGACTCTGTACCGGTACATAGCCTCGTTATTGTTATTTTATTGTGTTACCTTTTTATTTATTTTTTTCATTTGTAAATATTTTCTTAGCTCTATTTGTTGAACTGCATTGTTGGTTAAGGGCGTGTAAGTAAGCATTTCACAGTAAGGTCTACCTGTTGTATTCGGTGCATGTGACAAATACGATTTTATTTGATATGCGAGGGGATATGCGAGGTATTTTTGCAGCCTGACCTCTCATCTCCACTGTCTACAGTCTCCATCCCTATCTCCAACAAGCAATTTCTTCGCCAGCTAACCCAGATGAATTAGAGCTCGTCCGCTTATTATGTACACTGGACATTCTATTACTCTGGCCGCCCCGCTATCTGTGATAGACTATTATGCCTGGGCTTTCAACTACATTACACCTTGTTAAAAGCACCTTGGTTGGGAGGCTTACAAGAACATTATTACAATGGAGGAGCAGGAAGATGACGGGGGAATTTATTAATGAAGGTGTTTGTTACCCAGGGTGTACTTCAGCCTCACCGCCAGGACACCTGTGGAAAAGAGCAAAGGCCTCTTCTTTCTCTCTGTCTCTCTTTCTCTCTCTCTCTCCCTCTTTCTCTCTCATCTCTATCTCTCTCTTTTGCTCTCTCACATAATCAACTTTTCTTTCTAACTCTCTCTCTCTCTTCCAATAGGCTCCTCTGTTTACACATATTATAATTGTGTCTGTCTATCTGTATTCCAGCTAAATATGGGCCACACTCTGCCTCTGTCCTGCTATCATCTCCATTCAGGAACACTCTCAGTCCTCTCCTCTCAGTGGGCACTCTCCTATCTCTGATAGCTGACTAACACACATTTACCATGCTGTACATAGACAGGAGTCTATACATCATACATAGACCTACACACACTTCAGATACCCTCAGTCAGTCAGTCAGTCAGGAGCTAGTGATGATGTAGAGGACTATTTTTGCCCACGTTTCTCCTCCGGTGGCTCCATCACTCCCAGCGAATCGATGAGAGGCGCCCTATTTTTAGTCTGAGTGTCTAAACTCTTTCACCTTGGACTGCTGGAGGTCTCAGTGGATATCAGGATGGTCTGCCTCTTCTCACTGAGCCTGCCTCTTCTCTCTGAGCCTGCCTCTTCTCTCTGAGCCTGCCTCTTCTCACTGAGCCTGCCTCTTCTCTCTGAGCCTGCCTCTTCTCACTGAGCCTGCCTCTTCTCTCTGAGCCTGCCTCTTCTCTCTGAGCCTGCCTCTTCTCACTGAGCCTGCCTCTTCTCTCTGAGCCTGCCTCTTCTCACTGAGCCTGCCTCTTCTCTCTGAGCCTGCCTCTTCTCTCTGAGCCTGCCTCTTCTCACTGAGCCTGCCTCTTCTCTCTGAGCATGCCTCTTCTCTCTGAGCATGCCTCTTCTCTCTGAGCCTGCCTCTTCTCACTGAGCCTGCCTCTTCTCTCTGAGCCTGCCTCTTCTCTCTGAGCCTGCCTCTTCTCACTGAGCCTGCCTCTTCTCTCTGAGCCTGCCTCTTCTCTCTGAGCCCGCCTCTTCTCACTGAGCCCGCCTCTTCTCTCTGAGCCCGCCTCTTCTCTCTGAGCCCGCCTCTTCTCTCTGAGCCCGCCTCTTCTCTCTGAGCCCGCCTCTTCTCTCTGAGCCTGCCTCTTCTCTCTGAGCCTGCCTCTTCTCTCTGAGCCTGCCTCTTCTCTCTGAGCCTGCCTCTTCTCACTGAGCCTGCCTCTTCTCTGAGGGTGTATGCTGACCTGTCATCTTCAACTTTTCCGAGGAGGTTAAGTGAAAGTCACTTACAGAAGGGTGAAACTGAAACATCTCCGACCGCCACTCCAGAACACGCCCCAGCCCACTGCATTGTTTTGGAGGCCCGGCCCATCACACAGGTTATTTATTTGGCTGGTGGGGGTGCTATCTGTCCCATGGTGCCCTGCATCTGGGCTCTGACCTCTGATAAGCACCCCGCCAGTGCCCCGATAACAGCTGGCCACTCTCCTCTTCTCCAGACATCATTAGGCTGTGCTGTGGGCCGCCGGGTTCCGCCACTAAAAAAGCCCCAGCCGGGCGGGAGCCGGGAATATCTTGGCTCTATCTCATTACCTCTGTAATAACCCCTGCGCAGCGGCAGGTGGGCAGAAATTGTTTTTGGAAAGAAGTTTTCGGAGCATCTCGGTCCCGGCCGCGTACGTCTATCTGAATAACCTTTAGATGACTTAAATGGAAGAGAGACCCTTCCCCTCCTCTATCCTCTCCTCCCCAGAGGAATGTCTTCAAAGCTTGGCTCTCGTGGTCAGGAAGCCTGCCATCGAATTGATCAGGTCCCGGCTCAAAGGGAAATTAAATAGGGATGAAACGCCTTGAGCTACTGGCAACACAAAACAACAATCCTCTCCGCTCATCTTCAGAACAGCAACACATGTCAAAAACAGTCCAATTTTTTACTGAGGAAATGCAGATGCATTGAATCATTCCGACAAGGTTTTTTGCATTGTGCACTTGTTATTTCATGCTCTTTGGGTGTTATAAACACAGCCTTTCTTTAGGTGTTATAATCGCTGCCTTTCTTTGGGTGTTATAAACACGGCCTTTCTTTGGGTGTTATGAAACACAGCCTTTCTTTAGGTGTTATAAATGCAGCCTTTCTTTGGGTGTTATTAACACAGCCTTTCTTTGGGTGTTATTAACACAACCTTTCTTTAGGTGTTATAATCGCTGCCTTTCTTTAGGTGTTATAATCGCTGCCTTTCTTTGGGTGTTATAAACACAGCCTTTCTTTGGGTGTTATTAACACAGCCTTTCTTTGGGTGTTATAAACACAACCTTTCTTTGGGTGTTATTAACACAACCTTTCTTTGGGTGTTATTAACACAGCCTTTCTTTGGGTGTTATAAACACAGCCTTTCTTTGGGCGTTATAAACACAACCTTTCTTTGGGTGTTATAAACACAGCCTTTCTTTGGGTGTTATTAACACAGCCTTTCTTTGGGTGTTATAAACACAGCCTTTCTTTAGGTGTTATAATCGCTGCCTTTCTTTGGGTGTTATAAACACAGCCTTTCTTTGGGCGTTATAGACGCAACCTTTCTTTGGGTGTTATAAACACAGCCTTTCTTTGGGTGTTATTAACACAGCCTTTCTTTGGGTCTTATAAACACAACCTTTCTTTGGGTGTTATTAACACAGCCTTTCTTTGGGTGTTATAAACACAGCCTTTCTTTGGGCGTTATAAACACAACCTTTCTTTGGGTGTTATAAACACAGCCTTTCTTTGGGTGTTAATAACACCCAAAGAAAGGTTGTGTTTATAACACCCAAAGAAAGGCTGTGTTTATAACACCCAAAGAAAGGTTGTGTTTATAACACAACCTTTCTTTGGGTGTTATAAACACAACCTTTCTTTGGGTGTTATAAACACAACCTTTCTTTGGGTGTTATTAACACAGCCTTTCTTTGGGTGTTATAGACGCAGCCTTTCTTTGGGTGTTATAAACACAGCCTTTCTTTGGGTGTTATAAACACAGCCTTTCTTTGGGTGTTATAAACACAACCTTTCTTGAGGTGTTATAAACACAGCCTTTCTTTAGGTGTTATAAACACAGCCTTTCTTTGGGTGTTATAAACACAACCTTTCTTTGGTGTTATAAACACAGCCTTTCTTTGGGTGTTATAAACACAGCCTTTCTTTGGGCGTTATAAACACAGCCTTTCTTTGGGTGTTATAAACACAGCCTTTCTTTGGGTGTTATAAACACAACCTTTCTTTGGGTGTTATAAACACAACCTTTCTTTGGGTGTTATAAACACAACCTTTCTTTGGGCGTTATAAACACAGCCTTTCTTTGGGTGTTATAAACACAGCCTTTCTTTGGGTGTTATAAACACAACCTTTCTTTGGGTGTTATAAACACAACCTTTCTTTGGGTGTTATAAACACAACCTTTCTTTGGGCATGGGTCACTACTTTGCCTGTCTGACCCTTCCTGAAAACTCTAACACTAATTTTCTCACACTCTCTCCATCTTTCTCTCCCTCTCTCCTTTTGTAGTGTGGAACTCCTGTGCTGTTCTGTTCAGGATCCCTCTTGGTACAGGATTAACTCCACTCGTTTAAAGCTCGCTTTGCCTCCACAGATGTCGGCTTTGAGATTGAAATGAGCTCTCTGCAAGCAATAAAGAGTGAATTAAAAGGAGGGGGAAATAATCCTGGAGAGTCCTGAAGAACAGAGTTCCTCTGAGTGAAAGAGAGCGATAGTGGTAGAGAGAGTGAAGAGTACATGCTGTACTGTACACCTCCTCTCTGTACTGAAGTGTGATCTGATGGCTCCACCCGGTACAGTACACCCAGTCAGAGAAAGTCCCTTTATGCCTGTAGAGACATGTGATGTTAATACATAGTTAATTCGATGTGATGTTAAAACTATATTACTATTTCAATGAAATACATTTTTAGAATGGGTCAAAATTATTTTGCTTGGCGTATAAAACCTTGATTCTGGTCAACCAGCTCTAAAGAAGCATCCTTCTCTGGAAGTCTGAAGCTCTCTTTATAATCATCGATGTTCAGGACTGTCTTCAGCTCCCTGCAGGTGTTCTGCAGTGGGAATCTCTCTCCCTCTCTGCCATACGTTTTAATTATGTAGATCTCATAAACCCGCATTACTCGCAGAAACACAAATTACCGCCCTCTCCAAACGTGCCTGAAAGACAGCTTTTCCACAGTCTTTTAGCGTCTGGCTAATGCCTGGTTTTGGCTGGGGCTTTCTGAGGCGGATGTGCTGATGAAGACAATGCTCTTAAATCTTGACCGAGATGAATACAGGCCCTTATGAGAGAAGAAATGAGACAAGCTCACAGAATAACAAGACACACAAAGAAAGGGAGCTAAACAGCAGAGCAGCCACGGTACACAACACAGCCATGCTTTTCTTTCTAAATGTTTTGCTAATTCATCTTGGCACTGCCCCAAACCCAGTGATTAAAATACTTTGTGATGTGCTGCAATGGCTCCATAATGTACATTTTCACATTTAATTATACAGCCAATTATGTTTTACTAAGTAACATGTACAATGAGCCCAGAAACTGTGAAAAGTATGTGCAACATATTCAAATTACCTCCCTACACACACACACACACACACACACACACACACACACACACACACACACACACACACACACACACACTCTCTATTGGGACATCCCTAGTATCATCCTCCATGTGGGATTGTATGAGCATGACTGAGTGTCAGTGGGGCAATGTTTAAGAGACATCATCCTTCATCATGGAGGTGCAATATAACCAAAATGTAGTGCACCTACAACCTGTGTGTGTGTGTGTAGGCTGTATCTATTGTAACTAAATGCAAATTGCATTAATACCGCATACTCCAGTGTGTTAGGTTTCGTAATGTACCGATGAGTACTGTAGCTCTCTCCCTGGCTGTGGTCCAAGACTTCTTCTTCAACAGTCACACCCTGACCTTGTGTTGCCTGACCTTGTGTTACATTGTGCTCCAGCCTTGGAAGGCCATGTCAACACGTCTAAGACCATCGCATACGAAGCTGGAATCCATTCATATGAAACAGAAATAGTGTGGCTTACACACAGTTACGCGTGCGGCTGTCCTCCCATACACTTTACACACAGTTACGCGTGCGGCTGTCCTCCCATACACTTTACACACAGTTACGCGTGCGGCTGTCCTCCCATACACTTTACACACACTTACGCGTGCGGCTGTCCTCCCATACACTTTACACACACTTACGCGTGCGGCTGTCCTCCCATACACTTTACACACAGTTACGCGTGCGGCTGTCCTCCCATACACTTTACACACAGTTACGCGTGCGGCTGTCCTCCCATACACTTTACACACACTTACGCGTGCGGCTGTCCTCCCATACACTTTACACACAGTTACGCGTGCGGCTGTCCTCCCATACACTTTACACACAGTTACGCGTGCGGCTGTCCTCCCATACACTTTACACACAGTTACGCGTGCGGCTGTCCTCCCATACACTTTACACACAGTTACGCGTGCGGCTGTCCTCCCATACACTTTACACACACTTACGCGTGCGGCTGTCCTCCCATACACTTTACACACACTTACGCGTGCGGCTGTCCTCCCATACACTTTACACACAGTTACACGTGCGGCTGTCCTCCCATACACTTTACACACAGTTACGCGTGCGGCTGTCCTCCCATACACTTTACACACACTTACGCGTGCGGCTGTCCTCCCATACACTTTACACACAGTTACGCGTGCGGCTGTCCTCCCATACACTTTACACACAGTTATGCGTGCGGCTGTCCTCCCATACACTTTACACACACTTACACGTGCGGCTGTCCTCCCATACACTTTACACACAGTTACGCGTGCGGCTGTCCTCCCATACACTTTACACACAGTTACGCGTGCGGCTGTCCTCCCATACACTTTACACACAGTTACGCGTGCGGCTGTCCTCCCATACACTTTACACACAGTTACGCGTGCGGCTGTCCTCCCATACACTTTACACACAGTTACGCGTGCGGCTGTCCTCCCATACACTTTACACACACACACACACACACACACACACACACACACACACACACACACACACACACACACACACACACACACACACACACTCTCTATTGGGACATCCCTAGTATCATCCTCCATGTGGGATTGTATGAGCATGACTGAGTGTCAGTGGGGCAATGTTTAAGAGACATCATCCTTCATCATGGAGGTGCAATATAACCAAAATGTAGTGCACCTACAACCTGTGTGTGTGTGTGTAGGCTGTATCTATTGTAACTAAATGCAAATTGCATTAATACCGCATACTCCAGTGTGTTAGGTTTCGTAATGTACCGATGAGTACTGTAGCTCTCTCCCTGGCTGTGGTCCAAGACTTCTTCTTCAACAGTCACACCCTGACCTTGTGTTGCCTGACCTTGTGTTACATTGTGCTCCAGCCTTGGAAGGCCATGTCAACACGTCTAAGACCATCGCATACGAAGCTGGAATCCATTCATATGAAACAGAAATAGTGTGGCTTACACACAGTTACGCGTGCGGCTGTCCTCCCATACACTTTACACACAGTTACGCGTGCGGCTGTCCTCCCATACACTTTACACACAGTTACGCGTGCGGCTGTCCTCCCATACACTTTACACACACTTACGCGTGCGGCTGTCCTCCCATACACTTTACACACAGTTACGCGTGCGGCTGTCCTCCCATACACTTTACACACAGTTACGCGTGCGGCTGTCCTCCCATACACTTTACACACACTTACGCGTGCGGCTGTCCTCCCATACACTTTACACACAGTTACGCGTGCGGCTGTCCTCCCATACACTTTACACACACTTACGCGTGCGGCTGTCCTCCCATACACTTTACACACAGTTACGCGTGCGGCTGTCCTCCCATACACTTTACACACAGTTACGCGTGCGGCTGTCCTCCCATACACTTTACACACAGTTACGCGTGCGGCTGTCCTCCCATACACTTTACACACAGTTACGCGTGCGGCTGTCCTCCCATACACTTTACACACACTTACGCGTGCGGCTGTCCTCCCATACACTTTACACACAGTTACGCGTGCGGCTGTCCTCCCATACACTTTACACACAGTTACGCGTGCGGCTGTCCTCCCATACACTTTACACACAGTTACGCGTGCGGCTGTCCTCCCATACACTTTACACACAGTTACGCGTGCGGCTGTCCTCCCATACACTTTACACACACTTACGCGTGCGGCTGTCCTCCCATACACTTTACACACACTTACGCGTGCGGCTGTCCTCCCATACACTTTACACACACTTACGCGTGCGGCTGTCCTCCCATACACTTTACACACACTTACGCGTGCGGCTGTCCTCCCATACACTTTACACACAGTTACGCGTGCGGCTGTCCTCCCATACACTTTACACACAGTTACGCGTGCGGCTGTCCTCCCATACACTTTACACACAGTTACGCGTGCGGCTGTCCTCCCATACACTTTACACACAGTTACGCGTGCGGCTGTCCTCCCATACACTTTACACACACTTACGCGTGCGGCTGTCCTCCCATACACTTTACACACAGTTACGCGTGCGGCTGTCCTCCCATACACTTTACACACAGTTACGCGTGCGGCTGTCCTCCCATACACTTTACACACAGTTAAGCGTGCGGCTGTCCTCCCATACACTTTACACACAGTTACGCGTGCGGCTGTCCTCCCATACACTTTACACACACTTACGCGTGCGGCTGTCCTCCCATACACTTTACACACACTTACGCGTGCGGCTGTTCTCCCATACACTTTACACACACTTACGCGTGCGGCTGTCCTCCCATACACTTTACACACAGTTACGCGTGCGGCTGTCCTCCCATACACTTTACTCACAGTTACGCGTGCGGCTGTCCTCCCATACACTTTACACACAGTTACGCGTGTGGCTGTCCTCCCATACACTTTACACACAGTTACGCGTGCGGCTGTCCTCCCATACACTTTACACACAGTTACGCGTGCGGCTGTCCTCCCATACACTTTACACACAGTTACGCGTGCGGCTGTCCTCCCATACACTTTACACACACTTACGCGTGCGGCTGTCCTCCCATACACTTTACACACACTTACGCGTGCGGCTGTCCTCCCATACACTTTACACACAGTTAAGCGTGCGGCTGTCCTCCCATACACTTTACACACAGTTAAGCGTGCGGCTGTCCTCCCATACACTTTACACACAGTTACGCGTGCGGCTGTCCTCCCATACACTTTACACACAGTTAAGCGTGCGGCTGTCCTCCCATACACTTTACACACAGTTAAGCGTGCGGCTGTCCTCCCATACACTTTACACACAGTTACGCGTGCGGCTGTCCTCCCATACACTTTACACACAGTTACGCGTGCGGCTGTCCTCCCATACACTTTACACACAGTTACGCGTGCGGCTGTCCTCCCATACACTTTACACACAGTTAAGCGTGCGGCTGTCCTCCCATACACTTTACACACAGTTAAGCGTGCGGCTGTCCTCCCATACACTTTACACACAGTTAAGCGTGCGGCTGTCCTCCCATACACTTTACACACAGTTACGCGTGCGGCTGTCCTCCCATACACTTTACACACAGTTACGCGTGCGGCTGTCCTCCCATACACTTTACACACAGTTAAGCGTGCGGCTGTCCTCCCGTACACTTTACACACAGTTGAGCGTGCGGCTGTCCTCCCGTACACTTTACACACAGTTACGCGTGCGGCTGTCCTCCCATACACTTTACACACAGTTACGCGTGCGGCTGTCCTCCCATACACTTTACACACAGTTAAGCGTGCGGCTGTCCTCCCATACACTTTACACACAGTTAAGCGTGCGGCTGTCCTCCCATACACTTTACACACAGTTAAGCGTGCGGCTGTCCTCCCATACACTTTACACACAGTTACGCGTGCGGCTGTCCTCCCATACACTTTACACACAGTTACGCGTGCGGCTGTCCTCCCATACACTTTAAGTGCTGCTAATTAAGGATGGATGAATCCTGGAACTTGTTTTGGAAAATGCCTAACAGTATGTCGGTGCTGTAGAAACAATCTGGACACAGCAGTAGCAAGTGGCCCAATTACATTTAATCAGATTTGTTTTCTCTCAAGGCATCTCTGTACATATGCTGTAAATAGACTATATATGCTAAAGTATCTGAACACCTTTTCAAATGAGTGGATTCAGCTATTTCAGCCACACCTGTTGCTGACAGACAAACATTGGCAGCAGAATGGCCTTACTGAAGGATGCCACCTTTTCAATAAGTCAGTTCTTCAAATGTATGCCCTGCTAGAGCTTCTCCGATCAACTGTAAGTGCTGTTATTGTGAAGTGGAAATGTCTAGGAGCAACAACGGCTCAGCCGAGAAGTGGTAGGCCACACAAGCTCACAGAACGGGACTGGGGGGGGGGGGTACTGAAGCGCGTAGCGCGTAAATATTGTCTGTCCTCGGTTGCAACACTCAATGCAGAGTTCCAAACTGCCTCTGGAACCAGCGTCAGCACAAGAACTGTTCATCGGGAGCTTCATGAAATGGGTTTCCAGCAGCCACACACAAGCCTAAGATCACCATGCACAATGCCAAACTCACTAATGCTCTTGTGGAAAGCCTTCCCAGAAGAGTGGAGGCTGTTATAGCAGCAATGTTCCAACATCTAGTGGAAAGCCTTCCCAGAAGAGTGGAGGCTGTTATAGCAGCAATGTTCCAACATGTAGTGGAAAGCCTTCCACAAAGAGTGGAGGCTGTTATAGCAGCAAAGGGGGAACCAACTCCATATTAATACCCAGGATTTTGGAATGAGATTTTCGACGAGCAGGTGTCCACATACTTTTGGTAATATAGTGTATGTTGTTAATATGTTTTTCAAAGCACTTCTACTTACCAAATATATTGTATGTCTTTAAAAGATGAATTGAGTTATAATGCAATACGATATTAAAGAGCATACATCGCAAACTACACTGAACAAAAATATAAACGCAACATGCAACAATTTCAACGATTTTACTGAGTTGCAGTTCGTATAAGGAAATCAGTCAATTGAAATAAATTGATTAGGCCCTAATCTATGGATTTCACATGACTGTGCAGGTGCACAACCGCTGGACCTGACTCCAAAAACAAGCCACCCGTGTACAGTACCTGTTACGGATCCCTCCGGAACTTTCATCAAGCACACCTGTCCCTTATTCCCACTGATTGTATTGTATATATGTGCCCTTTGGTTTCCATTGGGGGGTCAAGTAATGTTACTATGTCCGTTGGTCGGTGTGAGTACCTGTGCTGTGTGTTTTGGCTTTTGTGCCATTGTGGATTGCGCAGATGATTACGGGTCTCGTCCCGTGTGTTAATCATTGTGCGCGTGTGTTATTTATTCGAGGTACTCCTCGCTCTTTTGTTTTGTGTTTCTACCCTGTGTTTTGTTACGTGTTTGTTTGGTCTTTGTCCCCATGCCGTTACTATTACGCATTCCTGTGCCTGTCTCCCGAATCTCTTCATGCCAACGTGACAGTACCAAAAGAGATGCTCTATTGATTCTGTTTCTGTATGGCAGAGTCTGTACCGGTCTGACTGTTGAATACCCCATATACTGAGCATTCTTTTTGTAGCGAGAATTTTATATAATAGCTTAAATTGAAAATAACACATTTCCCCACAAAAGGGCTTTATTACAGACAGAAATACTCATCAGTTTCATCAGCTGTCCGGGTGTCTGGTCTCAGACGATCCCGCAGGTGAAGAAGCCGGATGCGGAGGTCCTGGGCTGGCGGGGTTACACATGGTCTGCGGTTGTGAGGGCGGTTGCACATACTGACAATTTCTCTAAAATGACATTGGAGGTGGCTTATGGTAGAGAAATGAACATTCAATTCTCTGGCAACAGCTCTGATGGACATTCCTGCAATAAGCATGCTAATTGCACCCTCCCTCAAAACTTGAGACATCTGTGGCATTGTGTTGTGTGACAAAACTGCACATTTTAGAGTGGCCTTTTATTGTCCGTAGCACAAGGTGCACTGGTGTAATGATCATGCTCTGTCAGGTGGATGCATTATCTTGGCAAAGAAGAAATGCTCACTAACAGGGATGTATGCAAATGTATTCACATAATTTGAGAGAAATTAACTGTTTGTGCGTATGGGACATTTCTGGGATATTTTATTTCAGCTCATGAAACACAGGACAGACAGACACATTATATGTTGCGTTTATATTTTTGTTCAGTATAAAATATGTCACAAAAATCTGTTTTCAATTGCTTGGCTCGTTCATTAACTAAGTACAGAATTATGACTTTATGCTCAAATGAAGTACTTTATGGCTGGCTTCGGAGGGAGTTTTGTTTCTAGATGCCTGCCTTTTGTTGTTGGTATCGCTCCGGAAAGGCAGTGTTGCACCCCGAGAGCCCATTCCTCTGACGTGCCAAGCACATAATGGACACCTGACAGTGATTGGTCCCCTTGATTGATTTTTCCTGTTCTTCTAAAGATGTTATTATTTTATAAGACAGAAGTGGGCTGTATCAGCATTACCATAAGCAGGCTCATTACCATGCAGGGCTTTGTGCCTGAGACTGAGCCTGATTAATTTCAACTAAAGTTGGAGCCCAACAAGAGCAGGCAATCTTATTCCAAGGGCCCTCTACTGATAACATCCAGGCTACTTTTGAACTGCTTTAACTTGGTTTTGTTTATATGCATTTCTTCTTCCTCTTATCGCTCTAACTTTGTTTTCCTGGCTCGCGCTGCTGGATTTATTTATTGTTGTTCAATGAAGTTGAGGTCGAAGGAGTATGTATTGGTTGGATGGGGAAAACTGTTACGGGGGGAGGTAGGGTAGGAGAACTTGAGTGAAAAATGCCACTTTTTCCAACACACTAGGTGTGTGTGTGTTTGTGTGTGTGTGTGTCTTTCTAAGTAGGACAGTAGAATTGATGGACCATTGCTGCTCAGTGACCTACATACACCAATGTGGACAAAACAGATTTGTCAACAGGCTTTAGGATAGAGTTGTAGCTGAGAGACTCAGTGGACTGTTGAGAAGAAATGCTGATGTACTGAACATATACAATCAAATGTCATTTGTCACATGTGCCGAATACAACAGGTGTAGACCTTACAGTGAAATGCTTACTTACAAGTCCTTAACCAACAATGTATTTTTAAGAAAAATACGTATTAAGTAAGAAATAGATGAGTATAAAAATAAAAGTAACAATTAATTAAAGAGCAGCAGTAGCAATGCTATATACAGGGGGTACTGGTGCGGAGTGAATGTGCGGGGGCACCGGTTAGTTGAGGTAATTCGGGTTAAAGTGACTATGCATAGATAATAAACAGAGAGTAGCAGCAGGGTAAAAGAGGGGGGGGCAATGCAAATAGTCTGGATAGCCATTTGATTAGCAGTTCAGGAGTCTTATGGCTTGGGGGTAAAAGCTGTTAAGAAGCCTTTTGGACCTAGACTTGGCGCTCCGGTACCGCTTGACGTGCGGTAGCAGAGAGAACAGTCTATGACTAGGGTGGCTGGAGTCTTTGACAATTTTTAGGGCCTTCCTCTGACACCGCCTGGTATAGAGGTCCTGGATGGCAGGAAGCTTGGCCCCAGTGATGTACTGGGCCTTACACACTACTCTCTGTAGTGCCTTGCAGTCGGTGGCCGAGCAGTTGCCAAACCAGGCAATGATGCAATGAGTCAGGATGCTCTTGATGGTGCAGCTGGATCTGAGGATCCATGCCAAATCTTTTCATTCTCCTGAGGTGAAAAATGCTCTGTCGTGTCCTCTTGACAACTGTCTTGGTGTGTTTGGACCATGTTAGTTTGTTGGTGATGTGGACCCCAAGGAACTTGAAGCTCTCAACCTGCTCTACTACAGCCCCGTCGATGAGAATGGGGGCGTGCTCGATCCTCCTTTTCCTGTAGTCCACAATCAACTCTTTTGTCTTGCTCACATTGAGGGAGAGGTTGTTGTCCTGGCACCACACTGCCAGGTCTCTGACCTCCTCCCTATAGGCTGTCTCATCGTTGTCGGTGATCAGGGCTACCACTGTTGTGTCATCGGCAAACTTAATGATGGTGTTGGAGTCGTGCCTGGCCATGCAGTCATGAGTGAACTTAGTGATGAGTTTTGAAGGCACTATGGTGTTAAACGTTGGGGCTGTAGTCAACGAATGGCATTCTCACATAGGTGTTCCTTTCATCCAGGTGGAAAGGGCTGTGTGGAGTGCAATAGAGATTGCATCATCTGTGGATCTGTTGGGGCGATATGCAAATTGGAGTGGGTCTAGGGTTTCTGGGATATTGTTGTTGATGTGAGCCATAACAAGCCTTTCAAAGCACTTCATGGCTACACATGTGAGTGCTACGGGTCGGTAGTAATTTAGGCAGGTTACCTTAGTGTTCTTGGGCACAGGGACTATGGTGGTCTGCTTGAAACATTTTGGTATTACAAACTCAGTCAGGTACAGGTTGAAAATGTCAGTGAAGAAACTTGCCAGTTGGTCAGCTCATGCTTGGAGAACACGTCCTGGTAATCCGTCTGCTCCTGCGGCCTTGTGAATGTTGACCTGTTTAACTTTTTATGGCTGCAGGGGCAGTATTGAGTAGCCAGATAATAGGTGCCCATTTCAAACGGCCTCGTACTCAATTCTTGCTCGTACAATATGCATATTATTGTTATTATTGGATAGAAAACACTCTCTAGTTTCTATAGCCGTTGAAATTTTGTCTCTGAGTGGAACAGAACTCATTCTACAGCACTTTCCCTGACATGGAGTCAGATTTCAGACATCTTGGCCCCTGATCTGGAGTCAGTTTAAAGGTCCCTGTGAATGCTATGAGGATACAAACACTGCTTACGTCTTCCCCTGGATGTCATTACGTGGTGACGCTTTGAATGGAGTCGATTGCGCAATCAGAGCCTCTATAAAACAACACAACGTGTAGGTAGTGTCCCTTTTCCAGCTGCGCCTGATGCAAGGTGGACACGGACCTGCTCTTTTTCCAAGCTTTAGTTTAGCCAGTAATATTTCTCCGGTCATGTTTTTGCTCGTTATAGGTGTTAAAAACATCATAAGGTAGTTAATTTAAACCGTTTTATAGCAATTTATATCCGTTTAGTGCGATTTTGAGGCATTGCTTTCTGAGACACTTTGAACCTCTGGGCACGTTTCCAGTTCATGCCGAACGCAGTGGGCATTTCCACATGGCAAGAGGACAGCTTTCGACCAAAAGACGATTAGACCCAAGAAAGGATTCTTTGCCCAAGATTCTGATGGAAGAACAGCTCAAAGTAAGAACAATTTATTATGATAAATCGTGTTTCTGTCGAAAAATGTTAAAGGTCTTACTCACATCAGCTACAGAGAGCGTGATCACACAATTGTCCGGAACAGCTGGTGCTCTCATGCATGTTTTAGTGTTGCTTGTCTCTAAGCGAGCATAGAAGTAATTTAGCTCATCTGGTAGGCTTGTGTCACTGGACAGCTCGCAGTTGTGCTTCCCTTTGTAGTCTGTAATAGTTTGCTAACCCTGCCACATCCTACGAGTGTTGGAGCCGTAGTAGTACAATTCATTCTTAGTCCTGTATTGACGCTTTGCCTGTTTGATGGTTCATCGGATGGCATAGTGGGATTTATTTTATAAGTTTCCGCGTTAGAGTCCCGCCCCTTGAAAGCGGCAGCTCTACCCTTTAGCTCAGTGCGGATGTTGCCTGTAATCCATGGCTTCTGGTTGGGGTATGTACGTACAGTCACTGTGGGGACGATGTCATCAATGCAATTATTTATGAAGCCAGTGACTGATGTGGTTTACTCCTCAATACCATCAGAAGAATCCCGGAACATATTCCAGTCTGTGCTAGCAAAACAGTTCTGTAGCTTAGCATCTGCTTCATCTGACCACTTTTTTATTGACTGAGTTACTGGTGCTTCTTGCTTTAGTTTTTGCTTGTAAGCAGGAATCAGTAGTATAGAATTATGATAAGATTTGCCAAATGGAGAAAATTAGGTAAAACGGATTTAAGTTTCCCTGCATTAAAGTCCCCGGCCACTAGGAGCGCCACTTCTGGATGAGCGTTTTCCTGTTTGCCTATGGCCATATACAACTCATTGAGTGCAGTCTTATTGCCAGCATCGGTTTGTGGTGGTAAATAGACAGCTACGAAGAATATAAATGAAAACTCTCTTTGTAAATAGTGTGGTCTGCAGTTTATCATGATATACTCTACCTCAGGTGAGCAAAACCTCAAGACTTCCTTGTTTTTTGTTGTTGTTTTTTTTTACCCATTTTTCTCCCCAATTTCATGGTGTCCAATTGGTAGTTACAGTCTTGTCTCATCGCTGCAACTCCCGTACAGACTCGGGATAGGCGAAGGTCGAGAGCCGTGCGTCCTCCGAAACACAACCTAACCAAGTCGCACTGCTTCTTGACACAATGCCCACTTAACCCGGAAGCCAGCCGCACCAATGTGCCGGAGGAAACACCGTACACCTGGAGACCGTGTTAGCGTGCTCTGCACCCGGCCTGCCACAGGAGTCGCTAGTGCGCGATGGGACAATGACATTCCTGCCGGCCAAACCCTCCCCTAACCCGGACGACGCTGGGCCAGTTATGCGCCACCCCATGGGTCTCCCGGTCGCGGCCGGCTGCGACAGAGCCTGGACTCGGACCCAGAATCTCTAGTGGCACAGCTAGCACCGCTATGCAGTGCCTTAGACCACTTCGCCACTCGGGAGTCCACCAGCTGTCCTTTACAAATATACATAGACCGCCACCCCTTGTCTTACCAGAGGCGGCTGTTCTATCCTGCCGATACAGCTTTAAACCCGCCAGCTGTATGTTATTCATGTCGTCGTTCAGCCACGACTCGGTGAAACATAAGATATTGTCGTTTGTAATGTCCCGTTGGTAAGATATACATGATCATAGTTCATCTATTTTATTATTAACTGATTGTACATTGGCTAATAGGACTGATGGTAAAGGCAGATTACTCACTCGCCGTCGGATCCTTACAAGGCACCCTGACTTATGTCCCCGATATTTTTGTCTCTTTCACCTTGTCGGGTGTCTGAAGTAAATCCTTTACGCCCGACTTGTCAAAGAAAGCAATCTTCTTCCAGTACGAGGTGAGTAATCGCTGTCCTGATATCTAGAAGCTACTTTCGGTCATAATAGATGGTGGCAGAAACATTATGTCCAAAATAAGTTACAAATTACGCGAAAAAACACACAATAGCACAATTGGTTAGGGGACCATAAAACGGCAGCCATATTCTCCGGCGCCATTATCTTGATCTGCAGTTGAAGTCGGAAGTTTACATACACTTAGGTTGGAGTCATTAAAACTAGTTTTTCAACCACTCCACAAATTTCTTGTTAACAAACTATAGATTTGGCAAGTCGGTTAGGACATCTACTTTGTGCATCACACAAGTCATTTTTCCAACAATTGTTTACAGACAGATCATTTCACTTATAACTCACTGTATCACAATTCCAGTGGGCCAGAAGTTTACATACACTAAGTTGACTGTGCCTTTAAACAGCTTGGAAAATTACAGAAAATGATTTCATGGCTTTAGAAGCTTCTGATAGGCTAATTGACATCATTTGAGTCATTTGGAGGTGCACCTGTGGATGTATTTCAAGGCCTACCTTCAAACTCAGTGCCTCTGCTTGACATCATGGGAAAATCTAAAGAAATCAGCCAAGACGTCATAAAAAAATTGTAGACCTCCAACAAGTCTGGTTCATCCTTGGGAGCAATTTCCAAATGCCTGAAGGTACCACGTTCATCTATACAAACAATAGTACGCAAGTATAAACACTATGGAACAACGCAGCCGTCATACCGCTCAGGAAGGAGACGTGTTCTGTCTCCTAGAGATGAACGTACTTTGGTGTGAAAAGTGCAAATCAATGCCAGAACAACAGCAAAGGAACTTGTGAAGATGCTGGAGAAAACAGGTACAATAGTATCTATATCCACAGTAAAACGAGTCCAATATCGACATAACCTGAAAGGCCGCTCAGCAAGGAAGAAGCCACTGCTCCAAAACCACCAATAAAAAAGCCAGACTACGGTTTGCAACTGCACATGGGGACAAAGATCGTACTTTTTGCTGATATGTCCTCTGGTCTGATGAAACAAAAATATAACTGTTTGGCCATAATGACCATTGTTATGTTTGGAGGAAATAGGGGGACGCTTGCAAGCCGAAGAACACCATCCCAACCGTGAAGCACGGGGGTGGCAGCATCATGTTTTGGGGATGCTTTGCTGCAGGAGGGACTGGTGCACGTCCCAAAATAGATGGCATCATGAGGACGGAAAAGTATGTGGATATATTGAAGCAACATCTCAAGACATCAGTCAGGAAGTTAAAGCTTGGTCGCAAATGGGTCTTCCAAATGGACAATGACCCCAAGCATACTTCCAAAGTTGTGGCAAAATGGCTTAAGGACAACAAAGTCAAGGTATTGGAGTGGCCATCACAAAGCCCTGACCTCAATCATATAGAAAATTTGTAGGCATAACTGAAAAAGCTTGTGCGAGCAAGGAGGCCTACAAACCTGACTCGGTTACACCAGCTCTGTCAGGAGAAATGGGCCAAAATTCACCCAACTTATTGTGGGAAGCTTGTGGAAGCCTACCCAAAACGTTAGATCCAAGTTTAACAGTTTAAAGGCAATGCAACCAAATACTAATTGAATGTATGTCACGCCCTGACCATAGAGAGCCTTTTTATTCTCTATTTTGGTTAGGTCGGGGTGTGACTAGGGTGGGTAATCTAGGTTGTTTTATTTCTATGTTGGCCTGGTATGGTTCCCAATCAGAGGCAGCTGTTTTTACGTTGTCTCTGATTGGTGATCATATTTAGGCAACCATTTTCCCACTGGTTTTTGTGGGATCTTGTTTATGTGTAGTTGCCTGTGATTACTCCATTGCTTCACGTGTCGTTTATTCTTTATTGTTTTTTGTGCGGTTCACTTCAAATAGAATTTGTCGAACCGATTTCACGCTGCGCTTTGGTCCGAGTGTTATTACGATAGTCGTGACAGTGTATGTAAACTTCTGACCCACTGGGAATGTGATGAAAGAAATAAAAGCTGAAATAAATCGTTCTCTCTACTATTATTCTGACATTTCACATTCTTAAAATATAGTGGTGATCCTAACTGACCTAAGACAGGGAATTTTTACTAGTTTTAAATGTCAGGAATTGTGAAAAACTGAGTTTAAATGTATTTGGCTAAGGTGTATGTAAACTTCCAACTTCAACTGTATATAAAGCAAGTAAATGTAGCTGGATATTTCGGGGGGACATCTTGTTTTCTGTGGGGTGTGCAATAGACAGATTTTTTTCCTAAATATCAGTGAGCAGCCTATTTCATGTAATATACATCGGCTTTACAGAATAAACAGAAATTAATGGATTAAGATATTCTTCTGCTGACAACAATCTTATCTCACCATATCTTATAAATAAACAGCAGGGGCCTGCTTTGATGCTCACAAGCTCACACTCTCTGTGACACAAAAGGACATCTATAGTAAACCCATGTGCACACACACACACTCTCAAGGCCTGTATCTGTACGAGTGTAGTCAGGGAGCCATCTGCAGTGTCTGTCTGTGTGTTTGCCCTGTACTCCCCCAGCATCCATTACCATCCACGTCTCCACACCCCAGCTCCTTCAAAGAACCCAGAGAGGAGACACCCTACTGGGGCTGGAGACATCCACAGAGACTGTTGACATCCACAGCCAGTCTCAAGGACAATACATAGATCTAACTGAGAAGCTATAAACTTGAGCAAGAATGGGCTTCTGTAATTAATCTAATCGGTTTTGGTGTTAAAAGTGGAGGGGAATGAAAGGTGATGGCTTGCTGGTTGCAGCTGATTAGAGGTAGTGGCTGAAATCTATAGAGGTCTATTCAGCCCGAAGCTAGTGGGATGAGGTCAGCTGTCCTGTTTAATTATTCACCAGTTTAGATCACTTTCCCACTTTCTCTTTTCTCTCCATCTCTTTCGCTTTTCTTCTTTGTCACTGTCTTTCTGTCTCTCTCTGTCTCTCTTTGTCGCTGTCTTTCTGTCTCGCTCGCTCTGTCTGTCTTTCTCTGTCAGTGTCTGTCTCTTTCTCTCTGTTTCTCTGTCTCTCTTTCTCTTCCCCCTCTCTGTCTTCTACCTCTCCCTCCAGTACTTCTCTCTTTCCCCTCTTCACCTCTTCCTGTGGTGTGACATATTGTGCTCTCACCTCTCAACACTTACCCTGACCCTGGCAGTCCTTGGTTCTAGCAGTCCTGACCCTGGCAGTCCTTGATTCTGGCAGTCCTGACCCTGGCAGTCCTTGATCCTGGCAGTCCTGACCCTGGCAGTCCTTGATCCTGGCAGTCCTGACCCTAGAAGTCCTTGATCCTGGCAGTCCTGACCCTGGCAGTCATTGGTTCTAGCAGTCCTGACCCTGGCAGTCCTTGATCCTGGCAGTCCTGACCCTGTCAGTCCTGACCCTAGCAGTCCTTGATCCTGGCAGTCCTGATCCTGGCAGTCCTGACCCTGGCAGTCCTTGATGCTGGCAGTCATTGATCCTGGCAGTCCTTGATCCTGGCAGTCCTTGATCCTGGCTGTCCTTGATCCTGGCAGTCTTTGACCCTGGCAGTCTTTGACCCTGGCAGTCCTTGATCCTGGCAGTCCTTGATCCTGGCAGTCCTTGACCCTGGCAGTCCTTGACCCTGGCAGTCCTTGACCGTAGCAGAACCAACTCACCAGTTGGCTAAAGTGCATGATGCACCTCCAATCCACATAGGTCGAAAAATAAAGAGGAAATGACTCCCTGTTGGGAGTCAGATTGAGTCAGCATCCAGATGGCATACTATTCGCCCCTCATTCACTGAATACATTCAGTCCTTCAGTAGGAGATGTTAACCAGAGCTGAAGTGCGCCATGTTGTTATGATCTCCCGTTTCATCATTCTGCCTGCAGGTAAATCTACTGTCATCAAATATACATTCATTTATGTGTCTTCAGAGAGTTTCACTTAATCCAGATACAACATTCATAATCAGCCATGTTGATGTTGTTGAGTCTGAAAGCTGAAGGAGAGCTGTTAGCTAACTAACACAAATCCCAATAGAGCTGTTATTCTTCAGCCAACCTTTCTCTGAAGGATCACCCCTGAAGTTACCCCCCCCCCCCCCCCCCCCCCAGTCCACTGTACCATCTCTTTCATTTAAGACGGCTTCGCCACCACTTCCATTTATGAGATTGTCTGTCTGGTAGCAATCACATAATCCCATCATGTTTTTTCTCTCTCTTCATTGGTCATGACTCATGCCACTTGGTCCCTGTGAGAAGGGCCGCTCATGGCTCTCGTCTCGATGTGTCTTGTTGTAATTAAAGACCAAATTGTTTTGATGCCAGTGTAATCACATTAGTCTGTGATGGAGGAAAGGAGAGGGAGAGAGACAGATAGAAAGAGATGGAGAGTGAGGGAGATGGAAAAGAGAGAAAGGGAGAGAGAGGGGTGAAATTGGACTTGTTGCTCCAGCGACACAGCCACCATGACAGTCAGTGTTGTTGTTGTTATTATGAGCTGAGAGCTGTCACAATGCATCACCCTCAGAGCTGCTGCCCAGGAGCACCCATACGTAAAATGTATGCACGCATGACTGTAAGTCACTTTGAATAAAAGCGTCTGCTAAATGGCATATATTATTTTTATTATTATTATTATTATTATTATTATTATTATTATTATTATTATATTATGTAATATATGTCGTTCCATTTCTGGGCCTGTCAGAACCACCGACGGGGTAAATATGGCTCAATTATATGTGTGGAGGTCGGTTGGTTTGGTGTGCCTTCCGCTATGCGTGGACATACACTGTGCATCACCTCATCTTGTAGAGAAACACTGTCCACTGATATCATGTTGTTGATTCGTACTAGAAGCCTAATTGTAAATATCTATATTTTAAACTGACTAGTAGGCCTATACAGTGACAGATGACATATTACTTGTTGTATTACCACTGGCTAAGGGGCTGGGGTGGGCTCAGGCCTTTATCTGACAGTGGGAATCCTCTTCTTCCTCATGGTGTGTCCCACCGTTCCTCTTCTACTGCATGAGACTGGTAGTTTCTCCTTCTCTTCTATTGGTCAGACACACTGGGTTAAATCTGCATACAGCTCCGAGAGCTCCATCCATTCCACCTAATGAAGGGAGCAGAGCTGGGGATCATTAGTGCTTTTGGAGCCATAATTTGTTTTGCAGCGTTCAGTATTTGTTTTGGGTGTTTAATGCTGACATTTATCTTGGGTGACAGTCCAGTACATCAGCACATACTGATAAATATTATACTGATGCTAAAATGTTTATTTTATTCTCCTGAGCCATTTACTTTATGTTTATATTCTTATATTTTATTATTTCTTATTGTTGTTGCATTGTAGAGAAGGAACCCTCAAGTAAGCATTTAGTTGGCCAGTGTATACCATGTGTATCCTGTACATACGACTAATACAACTTGAAGAGTGACCTTAATGTCATACAAAACCAATGTTTCTGCTCTAAGCTGTGGGCCATTCGTCTGTTGTAGGTTGGCCTTACGAAGGGACTGTGTTACATGTCTATTATATACTGTATTCCCAACACACACACACACACACACACACACACACACACACACACACACACACACACACACACACACATACACATACATTTGTGTTGAGTGTCTTTGTGACAGCACTCAGGCTCCTGTGTCCATTGGAGCAGGTTTTTCGTTCCCTCCTCCTCTCCTTTCTCTCTGTTTTCCTGGTGTTTCTCCTCCCGTCACTCTGCTAAACGCATTTCACCCGAGTCATTATATTGTAGCAGGATGGCTGGTATTCCAATTGATTCCTCTGTCCACTCTCATTTAGTTTACAAGAGATCAGAGTTCCCAAGAGCTTCCCAAGTTTTTTTTCTCCCTTTTTGATTAAGAGGATGTACAAATAAGACCGCAAACTCCCATCGATGCATGCCCATCTATTTATTGACTTTTAAGGATGCATCTTGCCCGCTGCTCCCCCGTGGTCTCTCCCAAGGAGAAGCAAGGATAGGTTTATTTCTCCCTCCCTCCCTGCCTACTGCTAGCCTAGCAAACAGAGCAGACAGACTGGCAGGCTAAAAAATGAGCCCCATTGACAAGTTTTGTCGTGGCGCTTGGCTCTGGTTATTAATGGATGCGGAAGGGGACCCATTTATCAGCCAGAGGAGAATTTAATTGACACCGGCTTTGATTTTATTGTGTCCGCTGTTGTCTGCGCCTGTCACAGGTTTTCCCCCCTCACCTCCCTCCTCTCGCTTTCCTCTGAAAGGTGTTTGATTGCGGTTCGGAGCCGGGACTTGTCAGAGGTGACGCATGGGAACACACACACACAAGCCTAACAGGTTACACGTGTACGCTCTTACAGACACGCTCATGAAGGCCCAGGGTCAGTCCTTGTGAAAAGGACCATGCTGTTTTAGATTCTGCTGAAATTAAATCCATCCAAAAGTCCTTTTGAAGGAAGGATGTCACAAACAAACAGACAAATGCACACACAGTAACACACAAACCAACAGCAATAAACAACATACACACACTCAAAGACAAAGCATGACGGAACCCCCCCCCCCGGCCCTCACACACTCTGATGGAGAGCAGGAATTGGATGCCATTTGTGACAGCACTGTCATAGTTTCTGTGTGTATGCAAATGATTTTTCACACTTGGGAGTAAATTGAATGGGTGTTTTGGAGTGGGAGAACGAGAGAAAGAGAGGGAGAACGAGAGAGCGAATGAGAGAGGCGAAGCGCCCTAAATGAGAAAAACAAACCAGTCTGTGCGCCTCCAACGTTTTTCATCAACTTTGAATGCTACTTTATTTTCTCAATCATTCATATAGTTTCAGCAACTGGTACAGTGTATCTTTATTTACACAGAGCAGAGGGGGGAGTATTTTGTTCTATGGAAAGATCTCTGTTACATTCTGAATAAATACTTCATCTGTATTCACGGACATTGCCCCTTCAACAGATTTGTAGACTGTATTTGCCTTGAGGTGAAATGCAATACTGTTATTTTGAGTGCTTATCTTTTTATTACTAGACTAATCAATACCGCAAGACATCGTTAGGATCATTATTTGGCTTCCTTGGTGTGTGTGTCTGTATGTACGCGTGCATGTGTGTGTTTGCCCTTGAGGTGCGTGATTGTGTGGGTCTGTCTATCTACCTATAAGAGAAAGGGCCACAGGCTACAAGCAGAACCCTTCCTTCCTCTCTCTATTCAATGTGTGCTTCCCTTATTTACTGGTCCTCTGCAGGGGATGGAAGCCACGCTATTAATATGTGATTTGGTCATGTTCCTCTTCCTTTTAAATACATCCAACCGCCCAGGGGCAGGCTGGGCCTCTGACACAAAGGTCAGTTGACCACTCATTGATTCAGCATTTAAATTGTATTTGTGCAGCGGCACTCCGATGGGAACTGGCATTAAGGCTGGCTGTTTCAGCCTCTTTGTTTAGTGAGAGGCTGTGAATGTCTCTCTGTCTGGGGCGGGGGTGGGGGGTGTCTGCAGAGACCGCCGTGCGGTTAGCCGCCGCCAGCTAATAAGTGTGAGATCCATCCCGACGCTTTGGTAATGACCACTACCACCTATTACTGCACCCCAGATTGGAAATCCATGTGTTGTCATTGAGGGGAATCGTCTATGAAAGTTAGAGAAAAGAGTCAAACAAAAAAAAAGTCTGACATTGTGAGGAGAGAATACCAGTTTGTGTGGTTCTCCAGCAGCAGTGGGGGGTGGCAGGTAGGAGGAAATGGCCTGTTTAGGTGGTTAGGCCACTAAATGTACAAGTTAATGTTGCGAGGAGGCAAGGCAGGGGATGCCACATCTCAAACACTACCGTGTGGAGGTGGGGAAACTCCTGTTTTCTTCTCTCAGGTTTTACTCTCACTCTCCCCATCTCTCTCTCTCTTTCTCTCTCTCCATCTCTCTCTCCCTATCTCTATGCTACTTCCGGCGCCGACCGAGATGGCCGCCTCGCTTCGCGTTCCTTGGAAAATATGCAGTATTTTGTTTTTTTATGTGTTATTCCTTACATTGGTACCCCAGGTAATCTTAGGTTTCATTACATACAGTCGGGAGGAACTACTGAATATAAGAGCAACGTCAACTCACCATCGTTACGACCAGGAATATGACTTTCCCGAAACGGATCCAGTGTTTTGCCTTCCACCCAGTACAATGGATCTGATCCCAGCCGGCGACCCTAAACTACGACGCCGTAAAAGGGGCAAACGTAGCGGTCTCCTGGTCAGGCTTCGGAGACGGACACATCACGCTCCACTCCCTAGCATACTACTCGCCAATGTCCAGTCTCTTGACAACAAGGTTGATGCAATCTGAGCAAGGGTAACATTCCAGAGAGACATCAGAGACTGTAACGTTCTCTGCTTCACGGAAACATGGCTCACTCAAGAGACGCTAACGGAGTCGGTGCAGCCAGCTGGTTTCTTCACGCATCGCGCCGACAGAAACAAACATCTTTCTGGTAAGAAGAGGGGCGGGGGTGTACGCCTTATGATTAACAAGACGTGGTGTGATCATAACAACATACAGGAACTCAAGTCATTCTGTTCACCTAATTTAGAATTCCTCACAATCAAATGTCGACCGCATTATCTACCAAGGGAATTCTCTTCGATTATAATCACAGCCGTATATATTCCCCCCCAAGCAGACACATCGATGGCCCTGAACGAACTTTATCTGACTCTTTGTAAACTGGAAACCACACACCCTGAGGCTGCATTCATCGTAGCTGGGGATTTTAACAAGGCTAATCTGAAAACAAAACTCCCTAAATTCTATCAGCATATCGATTGTGCTACCAGGGCTGGTAAAACCTTGGATCATTGTTATACTAACTTCCGCGACGCATATAAGGCCCTCCCCCGCCCTCTTTTCGGAAAAGCTGACCACGACTCCATTTTGTTGCTTCCAGCCTACAAACAGAAACTAAAACAACAAGCTCCCTCGCTCAGGTCTGTTCAACGCTGGTCCGACCAATCTGATTCCACGCTTCAAGACTGCTTCGATCACGCGGATTGGAATATGTTCCGCATTGCGTCCAACAACAATATTGACGAATACGCTGATTCGGTGAGCGAGTTCATTAGAAAGTGCATTGACGATGTCGTACCCACAGCAACGATTAAAACATTCCCAAACCAGAAACCGTGGATTGACGGCAGCATTCGCGTGAAACTGAAAGCGCGAACCACTGCTTTTAACCAGGGCAAGGTGACCGGAAACATGACCGAATACAAACAGTGTAGCTATTCTCTCCGCAAGGCAATCAAACAAGCTAAGCCCCAGTATAGAGACAAAATAGAGTCGCAATTCAACAGCTCAGACACAAGAGGTATGTGGCAGGGTCTACAGTCAATCACGGATTACAAAAAGAAAACCAGCCCCGTCGCGGACCAGGATGTCTTGCTCCCAGACAGGCTAAATAACTTTTTTGCTCGCTTTGAGGACAATACAGTGCCACTGACACGGCACGCTACCAAAACCTGCGGGCTCTCCTTCACTGCAGCCGAGGTGAG
>NW_024058142.1:190000-206365 GCF_016432855.1 Salvelinus namaycush
AGGGATGCAGCTTAAGCTCCACCCTCTTCAACCTATATATCAACGAATTAGCGAGGGCATTAGAACAGTCTGCAGCATCCGGCCTCACCCTACTAGAATCTGAAGTCAAATGTCTACTGTTTGCTGATGATCTGGTGGTTCTGTCACCAACCAAGGAGAGCCTACAGCAGCACCTAGATCTTCTGCACAGATTCTGCCAGACGTGGGTCCTGACAGTAAATAAAAAATAATGGTGTTCCAAAAAAGGTCCAGTCGCCAGGACCACAAATACAAATTCCATCTAGACACCATTGCCCTAGAGCACACAAAGAACTATACATACCTCGGCCTAAACATCAGCGCCACAGGTAACTTCCACAAAGCTGTGAACGAGCTGAGAGACAAGGCAAGGAGGGCCTTCTATGCCATCAAAAGGAACATACAATTCGACATACCAATTATCAATTTGTGACCTGTTGCCACAAGAAAAGGGCAACCAGTAAAGAACAAACACCATTGTAAATACAACCCATATTTATGTTTATTTATTTTCCCTTTAACTAGAGAGAGAGAGAAACTATGGAGAGAGAGAGAGAAACTATATATAGAGAGATATAAACTAGAGATGGAGAGAGAGAGAAACTAGAGATGGAGAGAGAGAAAAACTAGAGAGAGATAAACTAGAGATAAACTAGAGAGAGAGAGAAACTAGAGAGGAACTAGAGAGAGAGAGAGATAAACTAGAGAGGAACTAGAGAGAGAGAAACTAGCGAGAGAGATAAACTAGAGAGGAACTAGAGAGAGAGAAACTAGAGAGAGAGAGAAACTAGAGAGGAACTAGAGAGAGAGAAACTAGAGACAGAGAAACTAGCGAGAGAGAGAGATAAACTAGAGAGAAACTAGAGAGAGAGAGAAACTAGAGAGGAACTAGAGAGAGAGAAACTAGAGAGAGAGAGAGAAACTAGAGAGAAACTAGAGAGAGATAAACTAGAGAAACTAGAGAGAGAGAAACTAGAGCGAGAGAAACTAGAGAGAGAGAGAGAAACTAGAGAGAAACTAGCGAGAGAGAGAGAGAGAGAGAAACTAGAGAAACTAGAGAGAGAGAAACTAGAGAGAGAGAAACTAGAGCGAGAGAAACTAGAGAGAGAGAGAGAAACTAGCGAGAGAGAGAGAGAAACTAGAGAGAAACTAGAGAGAGAGAGAAACTAGAGGCAGAGAGAGAAACTAGAGAGAAACTAGAGACAGAGCGATAAACTAGAGAGAAACTAGAGCGAGAGAAACTAGAGAGAAACTAGAGACAGAGCGATAAACTAGAGAGAAACTAGAGACAGAGAGAGAAACTAGCGAGAGAGAGAGAGAAACTAGAGAAACTAGAGAGAGAGAAACTAGAGAGAAACTAGAGGGAGAGAGAGAAACTAGAGAAACTAGAGAGAGAGAAACTAGAGCGAGAGAAACTAGCGAGAGAGAGAGATAAACTAGAGAAACTAGAGAGAGAGAAACTAGAGCGAGAGAAACTAGAGAGAGAGAGAGAAACTAGAGAGAAACTAGCGAGAGAGAGAGAGAGATAAACTAGAGAAACTAGAGAGAGAGAAACTAGAGTGAGAGAAACTAGAGAGAGAGAGAGAAACTAGCGAGAGAGAGAGAGAAACTAGAGAGAGAGAAACTAGAGAGAGAGAAACTAGAGGGAGAGAGAGAAACTAGAGCGAGAGAGAGAGAGAAACTAGAGAGAAACTAGAGACAGAGAGAGAAACTAGAGAGAGAGAGAAACTAGAGAGAAACTAGAGAGAGAGAGAAACTAGCGAGAGAGAGAAACTAGAGAGAAACTAGAGAGAAACTAGAGAGAAACTAGAGAGAGAGAGAAACTAGCGAGAGAGAGAAACTAGACAGAGGGAGAGAAACTAGAGAGAGAAACTAGAGAGAAACTAGAGACAGAGAGAGAAACTAGAGAGAGAGAGAAACTAGAGAGAAACTAGAGAGAGAGAGATAAACTAGAGAGAGAGAGAGAGAAACTAGCGAGAGAGAGAAACTAGACAGAGGGAGAGAAACTAGAGAAACTAGAGAGAGAGAAACTAGAGCGAGAGGAACTAGAGAGAGAGAGAGAGAGAGAGAGAGAAACTAGAGAGAGAGAGAAACTAGAGACAGAGAGAAACTAGAGAGAGAGAAACTAGAGACAGAGAGAGAAACTAGAGACAGAGAGAGAAACTAGAGACAGAGAGAGAAACTAGAGAGAGAGAGAGAAACTAGAGAGAAACTAGCGAGAGAGAGAGAGAGATAAACTAGAGAAACTAGAGAGAGAGAAACTAGAGCGAGAGAAACTAGAGAGAGAGAGAGAAACTAGCGAGAGAGAGAGAGAAACTAGAGAGAGAGAAACTAGAGAGAGAGAAACTAGAGGGAGAGAGAGAAACTAGAGCGAGAGAGAGAGAGAAACTAGAGAGAAACTAGAGACAGAGAGAGAAACTAGAGAGAGAGAGAAACTAGAGAGAAACTAGAGAGAGAGAGAAACTAGCGAGAGAGAGAAACTAGAGAGAAACTAGAGAGAAACTAGAGAGAAACTAGAGAGAGAGAGAAACTAGCGAGAGAGAGAAACTAGACAGAGGGAGAGAAACTAGAGAGAGAAACTAGAGAGAAACTAGAGACAGAGAGAGAAACTAGAGAGAGAGAGAAACTAGAGAGAAACTAGAGAGAGAGAGATAAACTAGAGAGAGAGAGAGAGAAACTAGCGAGAGAGAGAAACTAGACAGAGGGAGAGAAACTAGAGAAACTAGAGAGAGAGAAACTAGAGCGAGAGGAACTAGAGAGAGAGAGAGAGAGAGAGAGAGAAACTAGAGAGAGAGAGAAACTAGAGACAGAGAGAAACTAGAGAGAGAGAAACTAGAGACAGAGAGAGAAACTAGAGACAGAGAGAGAAACTAGAGACAGAGAGATAAACTAGAGACAGAGAGATAAACTAGAGAGAAACTAGAGACAGAGCGATAAACTAGAGAGAAACTAGAGCGAGAGAAACTAGAGAGAAACTAGAGACAGAGCGATAAACTAGAGAGAAACTAGAGACAGAGAGAGAAACTAGCGAGAGAGAGAGATAAACTAGAGAAACTAGAGAGAGAGAAACTAGAGAGAAACTAGAGGGAGAGAGAGAAACTAGAGAAACTAGAGAGAGAGAAACTAGAGAGAGAGAAACTAGAGAGAGAGAAACTAGAGCGAGAGAAACTAGAGAGAGAGAGAGAAACTAGAGAGAAACTAGCGAGAGAGAGAGATAAACTAGAGAAACTAGAGAGAGAGAAACTAGAGCGAGAGAAACTAGAGAGAGAGAGAGAAACTAGAGAGAAACTAGCGAGAGAGAGAGAGATAAACTAGAGAAACTAGAGAGAGAGAAACTAGAGCGAGAGAAACTAGAGAGAGAGAGAGAAACTAGCGAGAGAGAGAGAGAAACTAGAGAGAAACTAGAGAGAGAGAGAAACTAGAGGCAGAGAGAGAAACTAGAGAGAAACTAGAGACAGAGCGATAAACTAGAGAGAAACTAGAGAGAAACTAGAGACAGAGCGATAAACTAGAGAGAAACTAGAGACAGAGAGAGAAACTAGCGAGAGAGAGAGATAAACTAGAGAAACTAGAGGGAGAGAGAGAAACTAGAGAAACTAGAGAGAGAGAAACTAGAGCGAGAGAAACTAGAGAGAGAGAGAGAAACTAGAGAGAAACTAGCGAGAGAGAGAGAGAGATAAACTAGAGAGACTAGAGAGAGAGAAACTAGAGCGAGAGAAACTAGAGAGAGAGAGAGAAACTAGCGAGAGAGAGAGAGAAACTAGAGAGAGAGAAACTAGAGAGAGAGAAACTAGAGGGAGAGAGAGAAACTAGAGCGAGAGAGAGAGAGAAACTAGAGAGAAACTAGAGACAGAGAGAGAAACTAGAGAGAGAGAGAAACTAGAGAGAAACTAGAGAGAGAAACTAGCGAGAGAGAGAAACTAGAGAGAGAGAGAAACTAGAGAGAAACTAGAGAGAGAGAAACTAGCGAGAGAGAGAAACTAGACAGAGAGAGAGAAACTAGAGAGAAACTAGAGACAGAGAGAGAAACTAGAGACAGAGAGAGAAACTAGAGAGAGAGAGAAACTAGAGAGAAACTAGAGAGAGAGAGATAAACTAGAGAGAGAGAGAGAGAAACTAGCGAGAGAGAGAAACTAGACAGAGGGAGAGAAACTAGAGAAACTAGAGAGAGAGAAACTAGAGCGAGAGGAACTAGAGAGAGAGAGAGAGAGAGAGAGATACTAGAGACAGAGAGAGAAACTAGAGACAGAGAGAGAAACTAGAGACAGAGAGATAAACTAGAGACAGAGAGATAAACTAGAGAGAAACTAGAGACAGAGAGATAAACTAGAGAGAAACTAGAGACAGAAACTAGAGAGAAACTAGAGACAGAAACTAGAGAGAAACTAGAAATAAACTAGAGAGAAACTAGAGACATAAACTAGAGAGAAAGATAAACGAGAGAGAAACTAGAGAGAGAGAGAACCTAGAGATAGATAAACTAGAGAGAAACTAGAGACAGAAACTAGAGAGAGAGATAAACTACAAATAAACTAGAGAGAGAGAGAAACTAGACACAGAAACTAGAGACAGAAACTAGAGAGAGAGATAAACTAGAAATAAACTAGACAGAAACTAGAGAGAGAGAGAAACTAGAGACAGAAACTAAGAGACAGAAACTAGAGAGAGATAAACTAGAAATAAACTAGATAGAAACTAGAGAGAGAGAGAAACTAGAGAGAAACTAGAGACAGAGAGCGAAACTAGAGAGAGAGAGATAAACTAGAGAGAAACGAGAGAGAGAGAGAGAGAAACTAGAGAGAAACTAGAGAGAGAAACTAGAGAGAGAGAGAGAAACTAGAGAGAGAGATAAACTAGAGATAAACTAGAGAGAGAGAAACTAGAGAGCAACTAGAGAGAGAGAAACTAGAGACAGAAACTAGAGAGAGAGATAAACTACAAATAAACTAGAGAGAAACTAGAGAGAGAGATAAACTACAAATAAACTAGAGAGAAACTAGAGAGAGGTAGAAACTAGATAGAAACTAGAGAGAGAGATAAACTAGAAATAAACTAGAGAGAGATAGAAACTAGAAAGAGGGAGAGAAACTAGAAAGAGGGAGAGAAACTAGACAGAGAGAGAGAAAGTAGACAGAGAGAGAGAAACTAGAGCGAGAGAAACTAGAGCGAGAGAGAGAAACTAGAGAGAAGCTAGCGAGAGAGAGAGAGAGAGATAAACTAGAGAAACTAGAGAGAGAGAAACTAGCGAGAGAGAGAGAGAAACTAGCGAGAGAGAGATATAAACTAGAGAAACTAGAGAGAGAGAAACTAGAGCGAGAGAAACTAGCGAGAAACTAGAGGGAGAGAGAGAAACTAGAGCGAGAGAAACTATCGAGAAACTAGAGGGAGAGAGAGAAACTAGGGAGAAACTAGAGAGAGAGAAACTAGAGACAGAGAGAGAAACTAGAGACAGAGAGAGATACTAGAGAGAGAGAGAAACTAGAGAGAGAGAGAGAAACTAGCGAGAGAGAGAAACTAGACAGAGGGAGAGAAACTAGAGAAACTAGAGAGAGAGAAACTAGAGCGAGAAAAACTAGAGAGAGGGAGAGAAACTAGAGAAACTAGAGAGAGAGAAACTAGAGCGAGAAAAACTAGAGAGGAACTAGAGAGAGAGAGAGAAACTAGAGAGAGAGAGAAACTAGAGAGAGAGAGAGAAACTAGAGAGAAACTAGAGACAGAGAGAGAAACTAGAGACAGAGAGAGAAACTAGAGACAGAGAGAGAAACTAGAGACAGAGAGAGAAACTAGAGAGAGAGAGAAACTAGCGAGAGAGAGAAACTAGACAGAGGGAGAGAAACTAGAGAAACTAGAGAGAGAGAAACTAGAGCGAGAGAAACTAGAGGAACTAGAGAGAGAGAGAGAGAGAAACTAGAGAGAGAGAGAGAGAAACTAGAGACAGAGAGAAACTAGAGAGAGAGAAACTAGAGAGAGAAACTAGAGACAGAGAGATAAACTAGAGAGAAACTAGAGAGAGAGAGAAACTAGAGACATAAACTAGAGAGAAACTAGAGAGAGAGAGAGAAACTAGAAATAAACTAGAGAGAAACTAGAGACATAAACTAGAGAGAGAGATAAACGAGAGAGAAACTAGAGAGAGAGATAAACTAGAGATAGATAAACTACAGAGAAACTAGAGACAGAAACTAGAGAGAGAGATAAACTACAAATAAACTAGAGACAGAAACTAGAGACAGAAACTAGAGAGAGAGATAAACTAGACAGAGGGAGATAAACTAGACAGAGGGAGATAAACTAGACAGAGGGAGAGAAACTAAGGAGGAGAGAAACTAGACGCGGAGAGAACTAGACAGCGGAGAGAAACTAAAGACAGCGGGAGAGAAACTAGACAGCGGGAGAGAAACTAGACAGCGGGAGAGAGAGAAACTAGACAGCGGGAGAGAGAGAAACTAGACAGCGGGAGAGAAACTAGACAGCGGGAGAGAAACTAGACAGCGGGAGAGAAACTAGACAGAGGGAGAGAAACTAGACAGCGGGAGAGAAACTAGACAGCGGGAGAGAAACTAGCCACGGGAGGAAACTAACAGCGGGAGAGAACTAGACAGCGGGAGAGAAACTAGACAGCGGGAGAGAAACTAGACAGCGGGAGAGAAACTAGACAGCGGGAGAGAAACTAGACAGAGGGAGAGAAACTAGACAGAGGGAGAGAAACTAGACAGAGGGAGAGAAACTAGACAGAGGGAGAGAAACTAGACAGCGGGAGAGAAACTAGACAGAGGGAGAGAAACTAGACAGAGGGAGAGAAACTAGACAGAGGGAGAGAAACTAGACAGAGGGAGAGAAACTAGACAGAGGGAGAGAAACTAGACAGAGGGAGAGAAAATGAATGGGAAGAGGAAGAAAGACTAATAAAAGCACAATATTTAAAACATTTGTTTTGAGAGAGTTCTGACTCTTATTGCTGTGTGATCTGTGTTTCATTGATTTAATACTGTATGTTCCTGAGAGAGAGATTGATAGAGAGGGGCTTGAGAGTTGAGTTCTCTGTCTGACGTGTGCTGTGCATCACTCCAGGAAGTCCCCCTGGATCAGAACAGGAAGTCATGGAGAGAGGGCAGGTCATTGACTAATGAGCTTCACTTCCTACCTCACACCAGAGAGAGTGTAGGCGGCTTTGATCACTGAAACCTGCTTGATGATGTCTAATGTCTGTATAGGTCCAACCTCATATGGGGGGTTGGGGGAGTGGATTATGTGTACATGTAACATGCGGGCAGAGTTTGTGTGTGTGTGTGTGTTTGCGTGTGTACATGTTTGTGAATTGAATGCCCTGCACTGTACTGTGTAATAACTCATTGTTAGTGTACTGTGGTGTGTGCAGAGGCGGGACAGGGGGGTTGTCAGAATGGTTGCTCTCTCCGTGACCCTCTTATCGGCAGTCCCGCCTCTTTATCTGTCCATATCTGCTGGCTTGTGGAGAAGGGGGGCCCTGCCCGGCCACATGCTGGCTCTCTGTCAAACCCTGTTCACCCCCTGACTCCCACAGGCTTATCTCCCACTCTCTTAAAAACCAAAGCCTTGTTTCAGCTTGTCACAGCAGGGCGCACAACTTCAGCTCTATTCCGCTCCGCCACTCCGCTCTGTGTGTTTGTTTTAGAGAGAGTGCTGATTAGTCAACAGGGCATGGAATGGAAGGCTTTCCTGCTGGGGGGGGGGGGGGGGCATTTTGGGGTGTCTATCCTTAGTATATGCCTTCATAATGTCATCCCCTTATGTGGCATGTAGATAATCCAGTCAATTTTTGGCCCATGGGCCACTAGATTACCCTCTAAAATGAAGATCGCTTTATTTATCATTACACACAAGGTCCAACTTAGGCAATGGCATCTAACATTTGATACTAGCAACCCTGATGCCAGCTAAATTCCCATCAGATTTTTCACGTTGGACCCGGGATTCGAACTGGCAACCCTCCGGTTGATGGACTGCCTCTAACCGCTAGGCTACCTGCCTGCCAGTATTAGTTATGAATTAGATAATCAGGTCAAGCTTTGGCCCATGAGTCACTAGATTACCCTCTATTAGTTATCAATCAATGCTTGTTGCTGATTTGCAAGGTTTGTATAATGTTCTATGTATCAATAATATGATATGGCCTGACATTACCATAAAACTAGAATGTGTTTTACAGTGAAATATCAATGAAGGAGCATAGAATATCTGTAATGAAATTCACGCGCTAGGCCAGGGTCCATGAATTTCATTTAATGAGCTTTGTGGCAATTCCCTCCTCTTCTGTCTGTGAAGCAGGAATATAGTTATTCTAATAATGAGGACTGTATCATTTTTATTGCACATAGCTGTACAGCCGTTCCAGGTCTATAACTGCATCTTTATTAGGTTTATTTAGCTACATTTAGGGGACTAATTGTCATATGTTGCCTGTCTTTCAAATAGAAGTTGTTCTATAAATCTTGACTATAACCAATGCTTTATTTTTCTCTCCCTTTTCCCTCCTTTTTCACTCACTCTCTTTCTCTCTCCATCCCCCTCTTCCTGTCATTCTCTCTACCTCTCTGTCCTGTCTGCAGGTTTCGGCTTTGTAACTTTTGAGGTTGAGGACATTGTGGAGAAAGTATGCGAGATCCACTTTCATGAAATCAATAATAAAATGGTGAGTGGCTCTGGCTTTTCAAAACGGCGAACGGTGCTGGCTGGATTAATATTTGATTTTCTCTTTAGCAGAGCGGTAACGACGGCTGGCATCTCACACACACACACACAGGTTTTTAGGGCTATGGAGTCAGTGGTGTGCACTGTGCACTGATGACCACACACCATGAAATTGTGTGTGTGAGTCGTTCCTAGCAAGGGCAAAACAACCTGTCCCTACCTCACGCAAAACCACCCTGCAAATCAGGCTGGAACAGCTATCCATGTCTGAAAGCTGGTGGTATTATTGAAAAAACAACAACATTAAACCTATCAGTCCAGGCTGTTTCAATGCCACACCTGATGCCAGACCTGGTGTTGGTGTTTATTGTTAATCTTCAGTAGTGGCAGTGTGTTTCCAGTAGACTGGTCTCGGGTCAGGGTTAATGGCCAGTTGACCAGGTGGTGGTGGGGGGATGCTATGAGCAGGCTGGCTGAGGCCCAGGATGGCAAGGCCATGGTGGACAGAGAGGAGGAGGGTGGTGGTGAAGCCTGGGTGTATTGTTAGCCTGCGCTAGTTGCCTTGTGACTCATGCAGCCTGCTGTGGCTCAGACAGTGCAGTGTAGCAGCGTAGGGGGAAAATATCAGACCCGGCATGGCTCCATATCCTGACCTGCCGTGTACTGACAACTCTCCCTCTTTAGTCAACACTACCACTACTACACTACTCTCCCTCTTTAGTCAACACTACCACTACTACACTACTCTCCCTCTTTAGTCAACACTACCACTACTACACTACTCTCCCTCTTTAGTCAACACTACCACTACTACACTACTCTCCCTCTTTAGTCAACACTACCACTGATACACTACTCTCCCTCTTTAGTCAACACTACCACTACTACACTACTCTCCCTCTTTAGTCAACACTACCACTGATACACTACTCTCCCTCTTTAGTCAACACTACCACTACTACACTACTCTCCCTCCTTAGGCAACACTACCACTGATACACTACTCTCCCTCTTTAGTCAACACTACCACTGATACACTACTCTCCCTCCTTAGTCAACACTACCACTGATACACTACTCTCCCTCCTTAGTCAACACTACCACTACTACACTACTCTCCCTCCTTAGTCAACAATACCACTACTACACTACTCTCCCTCCTTAGTCAACACTACCACTACTACACTACTCTCCCTCCTTAGTCAACACTACCACTACTACACTACTCTCCCTCTTTAGTCAACACTACCACTGATACACTACTCTCCCTCTTTAGTCAACACTACCACTGATACACTACTCTCCCTCTTTAGTCAACACTACCACTACTACACTACTCTCCCTCCTTAGTCAACACTACCACTACCACTACTACACTACTCTCCCTCCTTAGTCAACACTACCACTACTACACTACTCTCCCTCCTTAGTCAACACTACCACTGATACACTACTCTCCCTCTTTAGTCAAGACTACCACTACTACACTACTCTCCCTCTTTAGTCAACACTACCACTACTACACTACTCTCCCTCCTTGGTCAACACTACCACTACTATACTACACTCCGTCCACCAGCTTGCACTGGGCCTAATAGTTATGAATGCGACAACTGAGATTAAAGACTGTTTATAATACTCCCCAACACACGCATACATACACGGTGGTGAAGTCGAAACTGCCACCTCTATGTCAACACTCATTCTCTTCTCGTCCATTAAACCTTCAACCCCCAGAGAGATGAGATGATGAGATCATTCTGGTGATTCAATCAGCAGGGCCAGGCAGGCTTCCACCCAGTGGCTCACCCTACACCCACCACTATACCACTGTAGCCAGTTGTCCACTAGTCTCTCCCTCCACCACTGTAGCCATTAGTCCACTAGTCTCTTCCTCCACCACTGGAGCCAGTTGTCCACTAGTCTCTCCCTCCACCACTGTAGCCATTAGTCCACTAGTCTCTTCCTCACACCACTGTACCAGTTATCACACTAGTCTCTCCCTCCACCACTGTAGCCATTAGTCCACTAGTCTCTTCCTCCACCACTGGAGCCAGTTGTCCACTAGTCTCTCCCTCCACCACTGTAGCCATTAGTCCACTAGTCTCTTCCTCCACCACTGTAGCCAGTTGTCCACTAGTCTCTCCCTCCACCACTGTAGCCATTAGTCCACTAGTCTCTTCCTCCATCACTGTAGCCATTAGTCCACTAGTCTCTTCCCCCACCACTGTAGCCAGTTGTCCACTAGTCTCTTCCTCCACCACTGTAGCCAGTAGTCCACTAGTCTCTTCCTCCACCACTGTAGCCATTAGTCCACTAGTCTCTTCCTCCACCACTGTAGCCAGTAGTCCATTAGTCTCTTCCCCCACCACCCACCACTGTAGCTAGTAGTCCACTAGTCTCTTCCTCCACCACCCACCAATGTAGCCAGTAGTCCACTAGTCTCTTCCCCCACCACCCACCACTGTAGCCATTAATCCACTAGTCTCTTGCTCCACCACTGTAGCCAGTAGTCCACTAGTCTCTTCCCCCACCACCCACCACTGTAGCCAGTAGTCCACTAGTCTCTTCCTCCACCACCCACCACTGTAGCCATTAGTCCACTAGTCTCTTCCTCCACCACTGTAGCCAGTAGTCCACTAGTCTCTCCCCCCACCACCCACCACTGTGGCCATTAGTCCACTAGTCTCCCCCCCCACCACCCACCACTGTAGCCAGTAGTTCACTAGTCTCTTCCTCCACCACCCACCACTGTAGCCATTAATCCACTAGTCTCTTCCTCCACCACTGTAGCCAGTAGTCCTCTAGTCTCTTCACCCACCACTGTAGCCATTAATCCACTAGTCTCTTCCTCCACCACTGTAGCCAGTAGTCCACTAGTCTATTCCTCCACCACCCACCACTGTAGCCATTAATCCACTAGTCTCTTCCTCCACCACTGTAGCCATTAGTCCACTAGTCTCTTCCTTCACCACCCACCACTGTAGCCATTAATCCACTAGTCTCTTCCTCCACCACTGTAGCCAGTAGTCCTCTAGTCTCTCCCTCCACCACCCACCAATGTAGCCATTAGTCCACTAGTCTCTTCCCCCACCACCCACCAATGTAGCCAGTAGTCCACCAGTCTCTTCTCCCACCACCAACCAATGTAGCCATTAATCCACTAGTCTCGTCCCCCACCACTGTAGCCAGTAGTCCACTAGTCTCTTCCTCTACCACCCACCACTGTAGACATTAATCCACTAGTCTCTTCCTCCACCACTGTAGCCATTAATCCACTAGTCTCTTCCTCCACCACTGTAGCCAGTAGTCCTCTAGTCTCTCCCTCCACCACCTACCAATGTAGCCATTAATCCACTAGTCTCTTCCCCCAACACCCACAATGTAGCCAGTAGTCCACTAGTCTCTTCCCCCACCACCCCCATGTAGCCAGTATTCCACTAGTCTCTTCCCCACCACTGTCCCAGTAGTCCACTAGTCTCTTCCCCACCACCCACCATGTAGCCATTAGTCCACTAGTCTCTTCCTCTACCACCCACCACTGTAGCCAGTAGTCCACTAGTCTCTTCATTCACCACTGTAGCCATTAGTCCACTAGTCTCTTCCTCCACCACCCACCAATGTAGCCATTAGTCCACAAGTCTCTTCCTCTACCACCCACCACTGTAGCCATTAGTCCACTAGTCTCTTCTCCACACCCACCAATGTAGCCATCAATTCACTAGTCTCTTCACCCACCGCTGTAGCCATTAGTCCACTTGTCTCTTCCTCCACCACTGTAGCCATTAATCAACTAGTCTCTTCCCCCACCACACACCAATGTAGCCAGTATCCACTAGTCTCTTCCTCCACCACCCACCAATGTAGCCATTAATCCACTAGTCTCTTCCCCCACCACCCACCAATGTAGCTAGTTGTCCACTAGTCTCTTCCTCCACCACTGTAGCCAGTAGTCCACTAGTCTTTCCTCACCACCCACCATGTAGCCATTAATCCACTAGTCTCTTCCCCACCACTGTAGCCATTAGTCCACTAGTCTCTCCTTCACCACCACCACTGTAGCCATTATCCACTATTCTCTTCCTCCACCACCACCACTGTAGCCAGTAGTCCACTAGTCTCTTCCTCCACCACCCACCAATGTAGCCATTAATCCAGTAGTCTCTTCCTCCACCACTGTAGCCAGTAGTCCACTAGTCTATTCCTCCACCACCCACCACTGTAGCCATTAATCCACTAGTCTCTTCCTCCACCACTGTAGCCATTAGTCCACTAGTCTCTTCCTTCACCACCCACCACTGTAGCCATTAATCCACTAGTCTCTTCCTCCACCACTGTAGCCATAGTCCCTAGTCTCTTCCCCCACCACCCACCAATGTAGCCTTAGTCCACTAGTCTCTCCCCCACCACCCACCATGTAGCCGTAGTCCACAGTCTCTTCCCCACCACCACCACCAATGTAGCCATTATCCACTATCTCTTCCTCACACACCACCACCAATGTACCATTAGTCCACTAGTCTCTCCCACCACCACATGTAGCCAGTAGTCCACTAGTCTCTTCCCTCACCACCACACTGTAGCCATTAGTCCACTAGTCTCTTCACACCACTGTAGCCATTAGTCCACTAGCTCTTCCCTCCACCACCCACAATGTAGCCATTAGTCCACTAGTCTCTTCCTCACACCCACCACCATGTAGCACATTAGTCACAGTCTCTTCTCACCACTGTAGCCATTAGTCCACTAGTCTCTTCCCCCACCACTGTAGCCAGTAGTCCACTAGTCTCTCCCCCCACCAATGTAGCCATTAGTCCACTAGTCTCTTCCTCTACCACCCACCACTGTAGCCATTAGTCCACTAGTCTCTTCATTCACCACTGTAGCCATTAGTCCACTAGTCTCTTCCCCCACCACTGTAGCCATTAGTCCACTTGTCTCTTCCTCCACCACCTACCAATGTAGCCATTAATCCACTAGTCTCTTCCCCCACCACCCACCAATGTAGCCAGTAGTCCACTAGTCTCTTCCTCCACCACCCACCAATGTAGCCAGTAGTCCACTAGTCTCTTCCTCCACCAATGTAGCCAGTAGTCCACTAGTCTCTTCCTCCACCACCCACCACTGTAGCCAGTAGTCCACTAGTCTCTTCCTCCACCACCCACCAATGTAGCCATCAATTCACTAGTCTCTTCACCCACCACTGTAGCCATTAGTCCACTAGTCTCTTCCCCCACCACACACCAATGTAGCCAGTAGTCCACTAGTCTCTTCCTCCACCACCTACCAATGTAGCCAGTAATCCACTAGTCTCTTCCCCCACCACCCACCAATGTAGCTAGTAGTCCACTAGTCTCTTCCTCCACCACTGTAGCCAGTAGTCCACTAGTCTATTCCTCCACCACCCACCACTGTAGCCATTAATCCACTAGTCTCTTCCTCCACCACTGTAGCCATTAGTCCACTAGTCTCTTCCTTCACCACCTACCACTGTAGCCATTAATCCACTAGTCTCTTCCTCCACCACCCACCAATGTAGCCAGTAGTCCACTAGTCTCTTCCTCCACCACCCACCAATGTAGCCATTAATCCAGTAGTCTCTTCCTCCACCACTGTAGCCAGTAGTCCACTAGTCTCTCCCCCCACCACTGTAGCCATTAGTCCACTAGTCTCTTCCTCCACCACCCACCACTGTAGCCATTAATCCACTCGTCTCTTTCTCCACCACTGTAGCCAGTAGTCCTCTAGTCTCTTCCCCCACCACCCACCACTGTAGCCATTAATCCACTAGTCTCTTCCTCCACCACTGTAGCCAGTAGTCCACTAGTCTATTCCTCCACCACCCACCACTGTAGCCATTAATCCACTAGTCTCTTCCTCCACCACTGTAGCCAGTAGTCCTCTAGTCTCTTCCCCCACCACCCACCACTGTAGCCATTAATACACTAGTCTCTTCCTCCACCACTGTAGCCAGTTGTCCTCTAGTCTCTCCCTCCACCACCCACCAATGTAGCCATTAGTCCACTAGTCTCTTCCCCCACCACCCACCAATGTAGCCAGTAGTCCACCAGTCTCTTCCCCCACCACCAACCAATGTAGCCATTAATCCACTAGTCTCTTCCCCCCACCACCCACCATGTAGCTAGTAGTCCATAGTCTCTCCTCCACCACTGTAGCCAGTAGTCCACTAGTCTCTTCCCCCCCCCACTGTACCTATACACTAGTCTCTTCCACCACTGTAGCCAGTGTCCCTAGTCTCTTCCCTCCACCACCCACCAATGTAGCCATTAGTCCACTAGTCTCTTCCCCACACCCACCAATGTACCATAGTCCACCAGTCTCTTCCCCCACCACCAACCAATGTAGCCATTAGTCCACTAGTCTCTTCCAACACCACCCACCAATGTAGCCAGTAGTCCACCAGTCTCTTCCCCCACCACCAACCAATGTAGCCATTAATCCACTAGTCTCTTCCAACACCACCCACCAATGTAACCATTAGTCCACTAGTCTCGTCCCCCACCACTGTAGCCAGTAGTCCACTAGTCTCTTCATTCACCACTGTAGCCATTGTCCATAGCTCTTCCTCCACCCCACCATGTAGCCAGTAGTCCACTAGTCTCTTCCTCCACCACCCACCACTGTAGCCATTAGTCCACTAGTCTCTTCCTCCACCACCCACCAATGTAGCCAGTAGTCCACTAGTCTCTTCCCCCACCACCCACCAATGTAGCCAGTAGTCCACTAGTCTCTTCCTCCACCACCCACCAATGTACCAGTAGTCCACTAGTCTCTTCCTCACACCGTAGCCTGTATCCACTAGTCTCTTCCTCCACCACCCACCAATGTAGCTAGTATCCTAGTCTCTTCACTCACCACTGTAGCCAGTAGTCCACTAGTCTCTTCCTCCACCACCCACCAATGTAGCCAGTAGTCCAGTAGTCTCTTCCTCCACCAATGTAGCCAGTAGTCCACTAGTCTCTTCCTCCACCACCCACCAATGTAGCCAGTAGTCCACTAGTCTCTTCACTCACCACTGTAGCCAGTAGTCCACTAGTCTCTTCCTCCACCACCCACCAATGTAGCCAGTAGTCCACTAGTCTCTTCCCCCACCACCCACCACTGTAGCCAGTAGTCCTCTACTCTCTTCCTCCACCACCCACCACTGTAGCAATTAGTCCACTCGTCTCTTCCTCCACCACTGTAGCCATTAGTCCACTAGTCTCTTCCTCCACCACCCACCACTGTAGCCATTAGTCCACTAGTCTCTTCCCCCACCACCCAGCAATGTAGCCAGTAGTTTACTAGTCTCTTCCTCCACCACTGTAGACATTAGTCCACTAGTCTCTTCCCCCACCACTGTAGCCAGTAGTCCACTAGTCTCTTCCTCCACCACCAATATAGCCATTAATCCACTAGTCTAACGAATCGAAAGGAGGAGAAGGGGAGAAGAGCAAAAAAAAAAGAAGGGGGAGAAGCGGGTAGAGGGCGAGAGGGAAAGGGGGGTGAAGGGGGGAAGGAAAGAAGAGGGGAGGGGGGAGAAAGGAAAGAAAAGAGGAGGGGGGGAACGAGGGAAAGAGGAAGGGGGAAAAAAAAAAAAAAAAGGAAGGGAAAGGAGGGGAGGAGGAGAAGGAGAGAAGGAGAAGGAGAAAGAGGGGTTTGGAAGGAGGGAGGGGG